>NW_015971545.1:351372-481657 GCF_000182565.1 Spizellomyces punctatus DAOM BR117
CTGGCGAGCAACTTGTTCAATAGCGTCGGTGGCCGTGCACAGTATCATCTGGGTCGTGAACCAAGATGCAGATGAAGCGGACCCCACAGATCCGGTACCGACCTGGTAATTGACGTCCCAACACCCCCGCTCGGAGCGCCGGTGCGTTGGCTCTTCAAAGGGGGGATGTAACGACGAGGACGTCTTCGAGAGATCGCGAGTAAGCCCAAATCGGACGCGGGAAGCACGAATCGCGTGACCAACTCCACCGATTGGGTTACCGCGACCGAAAAAACCGGTTCGGAGAATGGCAATTGGCGCATTAGATTTCAGCGTGCCTCGTACAACCTGTGGAGGCCCGAGCCAGTGCGGAAAAGGAAGAGATCGGTACCGCCACCAATAAATCAGTTGCGGTGCAGCGACACCCATTAGTTTAGTTTAGTTTAACAGTTTATCCAAGAATCTTGTATAAAAAGGATGTATTCAATAAAATAAGTCGGGGGCAGAAGCCGTAGCGACAAAAAATCCCCATAACTCGCTTCTCAACTCCAATCTTAGGTTAACAGGAACCTAACAGAGCGCTTCAACGGCCTGATCACCCGTACCGAAGCCTCTAAATCCTGCTCGGTTCACAACTAACCGACTCTCCTTGCCTCTCGCCCTCAAGTCGCTACCGACGCCCAAAGAAAGGATTTGGAGACTACGATTCCTAGTACGGACACCCACACAACCTGCTAGGAGACCCAAGTTGTCTTTACTGTAGTCTACCAACAAAAAATCCGTTACAAATGCCACCAGTTGCAGGTTGGCGTAAGAATCAAAGATAACAGGATCTTCGGAGCTCCACATCAAGAATTTCTCATGCTCGTCGAGCCTTATCCAGGCAAGGAGGATCAAACGAGGGGTACCGTCTTCTCGGACTTTTCGCAGGATTCGATCCTTGTCAGCTTTGGCTGCGGCAGCAATGTAGAGGTGGTGGGAACTCCACACGACTGCGTAGGGGTCATTCCCGAGGTGCCCGGCGCCTCGCTTCGGTTCTTTGGCAAAGAAGCTGAGCGCGCGGGGGTTGTTGCCCATCATCAGAGCCACTTGCGGGGTGCCCCAGATGATGGCTATGTTGTCCCAGACTTGGTCCCAGCCCTGCGTGGGCGTGCGGGGGTCCTCTTCCTTAGTCTCCGTGACCTCGGAAAGAGGTGCAGTCATCAAAATTGTTGATTCCGAGTGCTTGGGTGAATGAAAGAATCCGATGGTGTGGAATCCTTGATTAGCGGCGGCTGTCCTTTCCAGTTCCGAAGCCGAAAAAAGAGTCTCGGTGGTAGCAGACGTCAAGTCCAGCTCCACTATGTAAGACTTCTTGGACTCCTGTTTGGGTTTCCAACCTGCGGGCGTGGGTGCTCCATATGGTCCTTTCTTTCCATCTTCAGGATCTTTTCAGTTCGGGTTCTGCCAGCAGAAAACGTTCCAATGCTTTTTCTGACAGAATTTGCAGGGTGCTGGTGGTTCCTTGTTGGGGTCCGGAACCATCTTCTGAGGACCGTTGCGACCCTTTTTGGGGTTTCTGGTTTTATGTTGAGCCGTCTGCTTAGGGCCTTTGTCAGTTCCGGTCTTTTGTGACTTCTTCTGAGCTTCAGCAGCACCGCTGTAGCAAGGGTCTCGTTTTCTGGTGTCATCAGAGCCGAAATAAAGGCGCAGGAAGTCTTTTAATTTGGTCAGGTTCGTGACGTTACAGGATTTGACCATGATTTGGATGTCGCTGGGCAATTGTTCAACTATTAGGTCGAAATGCTGGTCAGCGGGACATTCTATGTTTGCCCGGTCACCGTATGCGAGGCGCCAGAGATGAGTTTTGTGGTCAATGAATGTGAGAAAGCTGCAAAATTCTTTGGGGTTTGCGTGGCAGCGCACATATTCGGTTTTGCGCTTGGACTCAGTTAGGGGATCTCGGAACTCTCGAAGCAGTTCTTCTTTCCACCTTTTCCAGGTCCATGAGCGAGTTTCCTGGGCTTCCAGAGTGTAAAACCAAGCATCGGCAGGGGTTTTCTCAGCTATCATGGCTGGTAGGAGCTGTACCATCCTGGCATCTGACGTTGCGCTAATGTTTTGAAGAAGTTGGACTTTGTTGAGCCATTCTTCAACGTCTTGGTTTCTTTTGCCCGTAAACTCGGGTACATCCTTTGCTTTCAAGGAATCGACCTTGGTGTCGCTGGCCCACGGGGCCGCTGGCACTTGGATTGGAGGCACCGGACCTGAAAAACTTGGTTCGGTATGCTCCCTTGGTGTGTCTGATGTTTCCCATGGGGTTGCGGACCATTCTCTTGTAGCTCGTGCTATGAGAGGTAGTTCAGGCAGCGGGCGATGCGCTAGGGCTTCTAAGGCTCGTGTGAGGTGCTCATCCGCCGCTGTCTGACGTTTGGAAAGCCTATGAAGCTGTTCCATAAGATTTTGAGTTGCCAACTGCATTGCAGCAGTCGAGCGGGCCATGTCTTCTTTTAACGCTGCCACTTCAGAGGCCATCGTGGCCAAGTTAGGGGCTTCCGGTTCGATGGAAGTGGTCCCTGAACGCCTTGGGCATGTTGCGGGAGGGACTTCGACGTCCTCCGCAGGACCCTGACTATGAGTCTGGATCACAGGTGAGCGGCCTTGCGTTGGAGAGCGTTCGACCGGCATCATTCTCGGTTTCATGAAGTCTGTTTCCGAAATGAGAGAAAAGGTTTCTGAGTAGCTACCTGAGCGGATCTCGGTTTGCGCAAGAGTTTCAGTATGACCGAATAAGGTTTTCAGCTGAATTTGAGAGGGGAAGGCAGTTCATCGCGCTTCTCCACCATGTAATGGATTTTTTGTTGGTAGACTATGGTAAAGACAACTTGGGTCTCCTAGCAGGTTGTGTGGGTGTCCGTACTAGGAATCGTAGTCTCCAAATCCTTTCTTTGGGCGTCGGTAGCGACTTGAGGGCGAGAGGCAAGGAGAGTCGGTTAGTTGTGAACCGAGCAGGATTTAGAGGCTTCAGTGCGGGTGATCAGGCCGTTGAAGCGCTCTGTTAGGTTCCTGTTAACCTAGGATTGGGGTTGAGAAGCTAGTTGTGGGGATTTTTTTGTCGCTATGGCTTCTGGCCACCAACTTATTTTATTGAATTCCTCTTTTTATACAAGAATATGCTACGGTAACATCTACACTAGTTTCTGTAGCCTTCATTAGGGTGGCGGCGTCCGATCTTCCCATCTCGGACCATCGCCATGATCGATCATGGCTGCGTAATGTATCCTTCACGCTGCGCTGGTGTAGCCCAGAACCGAGCTTGATCTTAGGGGTTTCGAAGCTTAGGTTACAATTGCGGAAACCTCAATCATGGTCACCTGATGCCTTTGAGCGAACCGGTTTATCAGAGTCGTTCACTACATCATCGTGGAATGTGTTTTGAAGGCTCGATCACGACAGATGGTACCTCGGTGTCAGTTTACTTGAAACATCCTGAAGCTGACAAGTATGGAAAGCGCAGCGGCGGAGGGAAAAAGTCAGCAAACACAATGGAGGCAGAGGTTAAAGTGCAATATGTGGAGAAAAACTTACCTGCTTGTCGAGTAGCAGAGAATGTTGTTGTTATCGACCCAAACAAGTGTGACATTCTCTACTGCCAAGACAGCATTGGTATGACATTTCGCTACACCTCCAACCAGCAAGCCATGGAGACAGGTAGCCGTTGACAGCAAAAGGAACGACAGCAGATGAAGAAGGGGGAAATTGACCTCATAGAATCACATATCCCTAGCCACAAAACAATGAACCTCATGGATTTTACTCGCTACCTTCTCATTCGCTGTGCTGATTCGGATCGTTGCAAGGAATTCTACTCACATCCTGCCCACACGCGGTGGAAGTGGCACTCCTTCATCAATCAGCAGCGAAGTGAATCAGACCTCATAAGTGCCATGCACAACAAATACAGTGAAAACTTTACCATTGTGATGGGTGATTGGAGCGATGCCGGTCGAACTGCCAGATTTCAGACCTCATCAAAGACAAAAGGTTGGCACACCATCTTTAAGCGGAACAGGATCAACTGCTTCCTTCTTGATGAGTACAAGACCTCATCTGTCTGCCCTCACTGTTCATCCGATGACTTCCTTGAAAAAGGCTTCAAAACACGACCTCATTCAAGACCTTGGTGACGAAGAGAAGGCAAGGTTGAAAAAGTCCATGGATTGCTGGGTTGTACCAACCCTAACTGTTTGCAGCAAGACTGGACATCGGGAATGCGCTACTGGAACAGGGACACACTGAGCACCTGCAATATGCTGATGATCGTGCAATCAATGTTGGATGGACATGGTAGACCAGAGGTGTTCAGCAGGAGTGTTCCAGCCGTAGCCTAGATTGGTTAGATTAGCTTTTCCGAACCGGTTATCGCCGGTTCAATCCCTGGTGCGGGTGCTAGTGCCAATACCCATCGGCTCCGCACTAACAATGATGATTGTGAACATACGATATGACTACAGATTTAAATATATTGGCAGAGGAACGTCTTAGGGTTACCTGTTTGTCCTGTCCGCCTTTGAAGAACACTGCGCTCCGTTTGTTTCTTGCATGGGTTTTTTTGAAACGTTTTTGCATTGGATAACAAAGATGCGATACAGTAGAACATTGGGAACGATGGGTTCAGACATTTTGGCGTAAAGGACGTTTGCACAATGTAGGTTTAGGTCAAACCCCCACATATTGGGATTCGGATAAGAATGTTGGTTTGGGGAAAGAGTTTGAACACATTGGGAAGAATAAAAAAACAAGAGTAATCCTTCATCTTTACAAACACAAAAAAGCCTTTTATTTACAAACCGGCAATCGGATACGTATTTCACAACGGTATACACCTTTTTTTCCTATATACAAGCCAGTTGACTTGTGAATTTCCATACGAGTTTCGACTTGGGTTTCGTTTGCCAAACTCTTAGTTTGGGTTACTTTTACTTTGCGGCTTTCTTCGCTCCACCTGGCGCGGGTGCTGCATTCTTCTGTGCCTTCTGGGAGTGCTACGGCCGGTAATTTCTTCCCTACGATTTTTTCTTTTCCGAGCTTCGACCCTTGAGGGGATGGAGCCTACCAAGGCGAGGACAACAAACAATGTGTGTAAATGCTTGAAAAGTAGCAGGTCATTCCTAAAGTCCTAGTCTTGTTTTCGTTTGTTGGTCAAGTTTTTGCAGTTGAATGAATGAAAGAAAGGATGTTATCTGCGTCGTTGTCTTTGTTTTGTCTTGGTTTGGGGTTTACGAGATACATGCTTTCCCAATACACATTTTTTTTGTTTTACATACAAGCCAGTCGAGTTTCGACATGGGCTTTTTCCCGTCGTTTGCTGAACTCTTTCAAGTGGGTTTGACCGGCGTTTATTTCTTTGCAGATAAAAGCGGTACGGCTTTATTTACAATGGTTTCAGAGGCCAGTACGGTCTTCTTTGTAGGCGTTAGGACTGTGAAGTGGTTTGATATATCTTGCCAACAAATCCCAAGTCTACCCTGCGTAGACAACGCAGAGGCTGTTAAACTGGGCTTGCGATATGCATTGTCTTTGAGCCATATCTGGAATAAACGATACATGACGAATCCCATTCGAAACTCCAACCATGATTTAAATGCATTTTTGCATAGTCTTTCTTTGAAGCATTCAGATGGAGGGAATGCATTTTAATGTGGGGAGTGTGATAAAATGCCCAGAATTCTTTGTTTATTTACATTCACAGATACTGACCCTCCCAATACATATTTTTGTGTTTCTATATACAAGCTAGTCCATTTCAAAGAATTTACAAAAGAGCTTAGACATGACCTTTTTCATCGTTGCTATACTCTGTCTGGATGTCCCGAATTTCTTTCCCTCATTTACACTATATACACTTTACTCTTTTTGTTTTTTTACCAAGCCGAAAGAGTCCATAGAGGAATTCACAAAAGTCTGGACATGGCACATTGATCATTTTTTCGGATTACCAACGCCGCCGGGTCGGGTAGGAGTAACAGGCCTGCCTGCCCCATTCTGAGGAGGAGGGCTCGGATATTTGTTAACTTTAACGGGAACTCTCTCGCCTTTTGGTAAGTTCGTTTTGGGGAGCACGGGCGGCTTTGGAGGGCGACCGATGGTCCCGGGAGTAACGTCAATGGCTGGCTTGGGTTTCGGCGGTGGGGCTTGCGGGGATGGAGCGGCCAGAGCTGACACGGCTAGCAAGGCGAGAACGACGAACAAGAATGCGTAGATGTTTGACAAGTAGCGGGCCATTTTTTGAGTAGTTGGATTTTGGTTTTCGTTTGTTGGAACTATCGAGTGTTTACTGATGATGAATGAATGGGGGGGAGTGTTATCCTGGTCGTCTTTTTATGCACATTGTCAGGCATAGAATACTTTACTATAGTCACTATTCGGGTCGCGGCATGCCGGTACCTGTTACATAATATTCCACACCCTGTTTTTTGTTGTATTCTGTACAGTGCTATCAACACCAGTTCTCATGTTCCGATAGGCTCTCTTGCAACATGTAAATGACATGAACAAATGCTGGTTACAAATCAATCCACTCTGTTTTTTGATAGCATTTGGCATACGCATACAAAATGCTATGAAAAAGATTACAGATGAGACGTGCGCTTTTGGTTTGTGATTTAAGATGGTGCGGGTGCGCATTAGCAAGCGAGTTCTTGTCTCTGTTTTGGGGTCATTGGGAGACGGGCTCGGGGTGCAATTTGAGAACGGCTCAACTTGAACAAAGAGATCATCAGAACGAGTTTCCAAAACCTGACATTGAAACGTTCCATTAAAGCACCAGTTGAAGCAACCCGCTTGCCAAAAAACAACCAATACAAAACCAAAAAGAACGCTTTTACGCAAGCACTCATCAACCCCTCTCGCAACATTATCCATCGGCGCATTCATCCCATCAACCAACAGAAAATATCTGTAAACAAGATAAAAAAAATATTTTCATAGAGACAATAATGATAAAAAGCCCTAGTTCATGTACAAAGATTGCCTCACCGCCTCAGCCATAGAAAAACCCGACCAGGGTTTTCCAAAAGCAGGGGATGCGTAATAAACAAAAGAAAGGGTTGGGTGTTGTAAAAGCGGAAAGCAACTGGCATGTACATGAAATCAACGTAAATAAAAAAAAGAGAAATGGAGAAAGCAATGTCAGTAGTAAAGTATTCTTGAATACAAGACTGGCTTATTGCCCCCATTTCTGTTTACATTTTACCATTCTATTTTACATTTTGGGGCTGTTATTTAAGACGCAAACTATATATCGCAAACTATGCAAATGACAAACATTATCTCATCTCGTTTGTTTGTTCATTTTCTATATTCCTGTAATATCCACATTAATAACACCCCATACTTTTGGAATATCCGTTTCCGTTTGACTTGAAAAAAGGCACTCGAATAAGACATCACTAATGTGCAAGACATATCCTCAAAGTCCTGAACGAAAAGGTGCCATCTCTCGTCGGATGAGATGCGTGTTGGCGGATCCTCACCATTGACACATACGTTCCCATCTCAAAATCAAATCGTTGAAAAGTTTATAACATTCATATTAGGCATCATAAATACAAAAAAAAAAAGATAAACACCTTTTCCGCTAAACAAAAAACAAGCCCACATTTTCTTGTACATTTCTCACGATTCCTGACACTTGTTTTTCGCCCTCAACTTTTCAACACCACACCAAATCCACGACCACAACGATAAACACAGCGGACTCGTTGACCGATTCCACACAATACGGTAGTCACTAGCGCGCAAGATAAATCAATGACCATCACCACCGTCACCAAATTGCCAAAAAAAAAAAAAAACCACCGCACACGGCCAACTCCATAGTTCTCGCAAAATCATTCGAGTCCGAAACCATCACCCCCGGAAAAAAACACCATCAACAAGCTCTTCACTCGCCATCCCCGCTGGATCCTCACCCATCATTCGCCCCACCATCATGACATCCTCCATTCCTTGTCCGTATCCATAGCCGTAGCCTCCATACACGTTATACGTATTGACATTGTACGAGGGGGGACGCGAGATGCCGTACGAGGCGTATTGGTGCTCGTAGGGGGGATAGTAGGGTTGGGAGGTGTTGGAGTGGGTGCGCGTCATGGCGGGCACCGCACCCATGCCCGGTCCCATGCCCGGGGGTCCCATTCCGGGTCCCATCGCGGCGGGTCCCATGCCGGGTACTGCCATCGGTGCTGGTGGTGCTGGTGGTGCTATGGGAGGTGCTTGGTCTTGCGAATGAGCGGAATGTGTGGGAGTCAAGGGCGTCTTTTCAGTCAACTGAAGCTCCGTCAACTGCTTCAACAAGACATCCAAGTCCACACCAGGTGGAATCGTCCCGGCTTTGGTCTGCATTTCCAAAAATTGCGCCAAAACAGTCTTGAGCATTTCGGGCGGGAGCGACGAAGGCTTGACGTTTTGCGGGGGTGTAGTTGGGGGATAGTCCATCATGAAATCGTCGTCTGAATCTCGACGGGGCCGCTTGCCGGATTTGGGCTTTGGAAACGTCGACAAGGAGGGCGCTGATGTGCCGTAATTCGTGGTGGGTTCCTGGCTGGCGGCTCTAGAGTGGATCGCCGGGTTGTATACGGTCGTGGGCACGATATGGGATGGGCTGCGCTGCATTGGTGTAGTACTTGTTGTAAATGACGGTGCAGACGTGGAAAGGACATTGGGGTGTGCCATGGGCGAACACGTCGTCAAGACCCCGCTTGTGTTGGTCCCCGCAATCGCGGGTTGATGTACGGTAGACATCGTAGCCATGGGACGGTGATGCGGGCGGGATGCAATGGGGGCTTTGGCAACCGGTGCACTGGATTGTTGTTGCTCTTTTCCCTTTTCCTTTTTAGGTCCCCTGTTGCGTTTGCGAATGACATCGCTCTTCATGGAGATAGGACGCACGACGCCGTGTAGTTTGTAAAAAAGGCCACAGGCGTTGCAGAGAGGGTCGCCATTGGCATCGCGGCGCCAAAGAGGCGTCTTGTTGGTGCCGCAGTTGGAACAAGCAGATGGCGGTACATACGACGATAATGACGACGAAGCTTGTGAGGAACTGCGCCGGCTGTTGCTGGCCGATTTGATTTTCCGCACGGGTTTGACGGTGGACGTGCTGCTTGTAGAAGCGACCGAAGACGAAAACTCGACGCCTGAATCGGGCGGCGGCGTTCCCGCCATGCTTGAATGCGGATTGTCGATGAGCGAAACAGTGGGCAGTGATCCACTTGCCCAGGAGGTTATGGGGGGCGATGAAGCGACATCGCCCGGTGGGAAATAAAGCTGTTCACCCGGGCCACCCAGAGTCCGATTGTCCCGGCTCACACTCGAGTGAGCATCGCTAATGTTTCCTGCGTGCGCGAGCAAGTCTGCGGCCTTGAGCGAGGCAGAAAGAGGACTTGTAGAAAGGGAGGGATGGTTGGGAACGGGTTGTTTGATGAATGGATCATCCATAGTAGTAGTTGTAGTAGGATCAGTAGTAACAAATCCAAACGGATCCCATGAATCGTCATCGAGTGTAAAGAAAGATTCAAGATACGAATGCTCCAGTTGCTTGCGCTCTCGTAAGAGTGACATGTGCATGAGCCTCCATGTCATATTCTCCAATCTCGCTCCATTGGGCAGAGCGTCCCGAGCGCGAGTACATAGTTTCCATACAGAGTGAGAATCCGCAGATGTTCTAGCACCCCGTATGAGCCACGAGAGTAGATTGTCCCCCTCCAGTTTGACCAACGTGTCTGTAAGCGATAGTGAGTTGAGTGTGAGTGAAAATGAGAGGAATGAGTGAAAACACTTACTAATAGAGTAGAGATGTGTGCGTGTGTGTGGGGAAAGAACTAGAGTTGCGTGTGCGTGTATGAATAGTCCAAATGACTTGCGTGCGTGAAAAGTTGTCGTTGTCCGTAAGTGTCCGTAGATGGTCGCTTGCGGGAGGAAGATTGAAATCACTCTCTCCTTACACACAAATGAACGATGATCCCCCAGACCAAAAATCCCGTTGTCCTTCCTTTACGCCAATAATGTCTGCGTGGGAATATCCTTGCCCCCAACCCCCCCTTCGCTCTCACGTGAGCTCAATTCATGACTAAGCATGTAGATTCCCGACACATTCCGCACAGATAACTTATCTTTTCATCTAGAATGAATTAGTATTCCATACTAGTTCAACACTGCCATTTGCATTTTCAACAGCACGCTTGTCCGAGCGGTCTAAGGAGCTGGTCTCAAGTTCCAGTCTCGAAAGAGGCGTGAGTTCGAATCTCACAGCGTGCACTTGCCGGCATCGTGAGAACTATTTTTACTTCTATTCCGTACATGTTGCAGGATGCTGAACATTCCTTTTGGCCGTTAGAGTTGATATTTCCATGGTAGATCTCATATCATTGTGTGACGAGAGGGAAACACTCGCATTACGGCAGTCCCCTGGCTTGCTTGCTAGTGCCTCTGGTGTGGTCAATTGAGATATCCTTCAATGTGCCAATGTCAAGTGCAGGTCCAGGTCGTATATTCACGGACATATATATATCAACGCTACAATGAACAAACGTTGACAAGTATATCACACATCGGCACACCCGGTTCCCAACCCCCGACCAAGTTTCAAAAACCGTTGCCGTGCATTCAAAGCCCCCAAACGCATTCCCACCGCCAAAAGTAAAAAAATCTAGGATCTTTTTACTTTTTTCCAGACTTTTTGGCCTCTGCCTGTTGCGCCTTGAGCACCCGCTTCACAATCTTTTGTTCCTCAATCAAAAAGGCACGGACAATGCTGCAATGAAGTTTGGCTTAGCTAGAATTCATGACATGACAAGAAAAAACAGTACACACCGAGAGCGGACGCAGATACCGCATCGGCTACCACCATAAGGCCGGGTGACGGACTTTTGACGGCGAGAAAGGCGGGAGTACTGGGTGGGGCGGAGAGCAGGGATCTAACAAAAATCATCAATACAAAAGGTCAGATTGTGGATTCCTCATGAGATGCACGCGACATGCTGTTCCCCGCTCCCCAAGAATTCCAATTTGTTGCATTGTCCTCCCGTTCGGTTTGTTTTTGTCATCCCCCATTTGCCCACCAGCTGTCCTATCCCAATCCAAACAACAAGTGTCGTCTCCGTCCATCGCCAATCCCATTTCAGACATTGGATGCTCACCCCTGAAAGGACGCTGCCGCAATCACCGCACTTGGGAGCCGACGCCTTCTTGACAATGTGAAGGACGGCCAACTTTCCACCTAAACGTTAAACCATGAGTTTACACATAGCCACTCCACACATTCGAAATGTTCACGACAAAACGCACCAGGCGTCTTGATGACCCGGGTCTTGTTGGACTTGGTGTTGTAGGACAACCGACGGCGGTACGTCACGCGCTGGACCATGTTGACTTTTACGAATGAAAGGATCAGAGGTTAGCTTCCAGGTCTGGCTTCCAATGTTTTTGCGACCCCTCCATCCATCCATCCATTCGTTTACATCCATCCATCCATCCTACATAAGTCTCATCTTCTCGCATCTCCAATCCTACGTTTGCATTTCGTTGATGCCCTTTCTCAAAAACCCACCTAAGTGTCGTTTAGGCCGTGGCAAGCTTTACTGGGAAAGGAAAAAGGAAGGAATCCTTCAAAAGACTGCAAGTGTGTGGGAATTCCCACGTTGGAATATCACGTGATAGTGGGAACGGAGTTATAAATTTATTATCGCACGTTCTCGGATTTACAATCCATCTTCCTCCTCCTCCTTCCTTGGCATTGTTCGTTGTGAGCGTCCCCCTCATCCCTTCCGATAAGGTTGCAGACTCCAATGAGATCCCCTCAACGCCGCTCGTCAGAGGCCCGTATCAATGGGGCAGTTCTGGTGGACTCTAGTTCGTCAGCATCCTTGGAAGGAGTCCCACCAGCAAGAGAACAAGACACAGTTCGTCAACGTGTACGGACAAGGTCCGGTGAGCAAGTTGAACTCTTAGAGCAGGTGGAACAGGCCAATGGAACAAAGACGTCTTCCTCCCGATTGACTCTCAAATATGAGGAACTGATGCCTTGGCAGATGGTGAGATAAGATAGCTTTAGGAGGCCTTCCAGGCACGTTTTCTTCTTGAAGCATCCTGAACTCTACTCCAACACTGTATTGTATAACAGTACCGTTAACCCTTTTCCTCATTCAAATTATCATAGGACAACTTTTACATCCGTAGTGGATACAGACGCCTTCAGAACTCGTACAAGGGCTGCATGAGATCTCTCTTCTACCTTCACAATGAAACCGGCAACATTTTCTCTCATTTTCTGGGAGCCCTAGGATTTGTCGCCTCCTTTTTTGTGACCTACGGATATGCAATCGAGGGAGTGGATACCGTTACATACGCGGATCAGACTGTGATAGCCGTATTTTTGTTCTCAGCGGTGGCGTGCCTTGGACTGTCAGCCTTCTTCCATACCTGCATATGTCATTCCCAGGATGTTTGCATTATGTGGAATAAAGCGGATTACGTAGGGATTGTCTTATTGATCTGGTATGGTCTGTCCGTTTGGGTCGGTCTTTTGCTGTTGTTCACCGTTTGTCTGGGATCACCATTAGCGGATCTACGGTACCCACGATATATTATGCGTTTTACTGTCATGATACCCTTAAAAGGATTTATCTCGCCATGACTACTCTCTTTGGAATCCTCACGGTGCGTTGTTGATTTGGAGTGGTATTCGCTTGGAAAGAAGTATTGTACTTTACCTGATGTTGATTGTTGCCGGTAGCTCTTTATGTGTTTATCGTCAAGATTCGCAACACCAGAATATCGATTCATTCGAACTGGAAACTTTGTTGCACTAGGGTTGTCTGGAGTGATACCCTTGCTGCATTCAATAAATCTGTATGGGGTAGGTACGCAATTACTTTCAACCATACACATTGTCTCTGATAACCTTGCCCCGATAGTTCAACTTTGTGTCCGGATCGCTGGCCTTTTGGAATCTTGTCATCATGGCCGCGCTCTATTTGGCGGGAGCCGTTATTTATGCGAGCAGAATACCAGAGCGATGGTACCCGGGCCGCTTTGACATTTGGGTAAGGGACCCAAGTCACTATCGTGCTGTTGTTATCAGTTGCTCATATTGTATACCTTATAGGGTCACTCACATCAAATATTCCATGTTCTGGTCGTATCGGCGGCTACGGTCCATTATTTTGGGGTCATGTCAGACTTTCGCTTCTGGCATGCGGAGAACCCGCACTGCTCCGTGCCAACAGATCAACTTGTTGCGCGGTTCAGCCATTAAAGTTTATTATATACGAGTATTATAGGTACAGAGATTTTGTGGAGCGAAAACAGCGGACCTTTTATTGGGTCGCTGTTTTGTGACAGAAAAGATCTTGTATTAATTTAGAGTAGAAAATACATTGGAAATGCGCGTTTAATCTCCAAGATGTCAGTGATTCCATAGTGCATTTCAACGACCGAACCAACGAACGATGCCCCATGCCTTCCTTGACATTCACATTGGAGACGCCGCGGCACACGCCGCCCTACAAAGCGCCTACGAGCGTACCATAGGCTTTATAGCCGCAAAAAGCAGCGAACTCGCCGTTGACCCACTTTGCAAGCCAGAAGATCTCGCAGATTGGCAACAGGAGATGGCTGTCGAAATGTACAATTCAGACCCAACCTGGCAGGAAAAGGTAAAATACGGCCTCTGAATAGGGCACACTTCACACCCAGTGTGAACGTGTGGGTTTTAGCGTTTTTGTATGAGGCAGGACACATTTGCTGAATTTTTCTTCCTGCATAAACAGGGGCCCATCAGACTGACCCCACCACCACCACCACGGGGAGGTCGAATCCTATTCACACTCTACGCCGACAAATGTCCCAAAACCGTTACAAATTTCCTCGCCCTTTGCACTGGATCAAAGGGCCTGTCTAAATCCACCAAAAAGCCATTACACTACAAATCCATTCCCATCCACCGCATCGTACGGGGTTTCGTCGCGCAAGGAGGAGATATCACCCGTTATGACGGATCAGGAGGAGACAGTATCTACGGCGGAACGTTCAACGATGAAAAAGAGGGGCTTAAACTCAAGTTTGAAAAAGGGGTGTTGGCTATGGCGAATTCCGGAAAGAATAGCAATACGAGTCAGTTTTTTGTTACGTTGGGTGAGGATCCAAAGAAATTGGCTAAAATGGATGGAAAGTATGTTGTCTTTGGGAAAGTTGTGGAGGGATGGGAGGTTTTGGACTTGTTGGATGCTGTTGGCACAGATGATGGGCGGCCTAGGGATCAAGTGCAAATTGTCGATTGTGGGGAACTACCTTAGAATCATTTTTCAGTAGATTGCTGCAATGGAAAAGAGTCTTTTTGATTCGTTTAATGTTGGATTTGGCAAGCACTACGATTACTCTGTAACGTCTCGCTGCTTTAACCGAGCACTGGAAGACCTTTGGACGCACTCTGCCATGTGTTTGCACAGTCTGCTGGACCATTATCTTCCATTTTCATCTCATCGTTTTTTGCATCATCTTGCCATGTTAAACCTTTTCCGTGCTCAGAGCGTCATCGTTTGAACACGGCCTGTGTTAAACTGGTGGGTTCATGATTCCAATCACATCATAACCATAGCAATGATTTCCAAATATGGTTATATAGAGAGCATTGGAGTGTGTTCCATCCACCTTCCGGAACCATCTGGCAATTTGTGTGTCATCTCGTACGGATGCTTCGTCATCATTTGGATAGTGTTATAAAAACGCAACCCTTTGGGCTTTCCCCCCCGTCGTTGTTTGAACTTATTGTTTACAAGAAGAAATGAATCCGGAAAACTTTACGGATAAAACGACTGCTATCCTAAACCGGGCACAGGAACTTGCCCGCGAGTTTGCGCACGTTCAACTAGCGCCCATTCATATCGCCTCGGCCCTCTTTGACGACGACGATGGCCTCGTTCGCTCCATAATAACAAAAGCGGGGGGTGACCCTGCTTTAGCGGAACGCAAATTAAAGTCCCTCCTCGTTCGACAGCCTACACAGGACCCGCCACCCGACCAGATATCGTTCCATCCAAACACAATGAAGGTCCTTCGCATGGCGGACGATATTCGGAAAAAGCAGAAAGACACACATCTCAGTATTGACCACTTGATCCTTGCGCTGATGGAGCAAAGTGAGATCATGGGCGCCCTTTCAGAGGCTGGTGTGACAAAGAAGGCTCTCGAAAACGCCATTCAACAAGTTAGAGGAAACCGACGGGTCGATTCCAAAAGCGCCGATTCAACATACGAGGCTCTATCTAAATACGCGGTCGATCTTGTCGCCATGGCCGAGGAAGGCAAGCTTGATCCGTGCATTGGACGTGATGATGAGATCCGCCGTGTGATACGCGTCCTTGCTCGCCGAACTAAAAATAATCCCGTACTGGTTGGTGAGCCCGGTGTCGGTAAGACGGCCATTGTGGAAGGACTAGCTCAGCGTATCGTGAGAAAAGATGTCCCGGCATCCTTGCAAGCGAGAATCTATTCACTTGACATGGGTGCCTTGATTGCGGGTGCGAAATACCGTGGAGAGTTTGAGGAACGTCTCAAGGCTGTTTTGAAGGAGGTCAAGGACGCCGAAGGTAATATTATCATGTTCATCGACGAGATACACACGGTCCTCGGCGCCGGCAAGACAGAAGGATCGATGGACGCCGCCAATCTTCTTAAACCTATGCTTGCTCGTGGCGAACTTCGGTTGATCGGCGCGACCACGCTCGGCGAATATCAAAAATACGTGGAAAAAGATGCAGCCTTTGAGCGCCGTTTCCAGATGGTGATGGTTGGTGAACCTTCGGTGGAAGCAACCATCTCGATTTTACGTGGTATTCGGGAGAAATGGGAGACCTTCCACGGTGTCCGCATTCTTGATGCTGCTCTTGTCACGGCTGCGACACTAGCCGATCGATACATTACGAACCGATTCCTCCCTGACAAGGCAATTGACCTGGTAGACGAAGCATGCGCGAACACACGTGTTCAACTTGACTCGCAACCCGAAATTATCGATACACTCGAACGAAAGCATCTGCAACTTGAAGTCGAAGCCACTGCCCTTGCGAAAGAGAATGACCCGGCCTCCCAGCAACGACTACAAAAGGTTCGCGAAGAAATGGCTCGCATTCGCGAACAATTGAGGCCTCTCAAGCTCCGGTATGAGCAAGAAAAGGGCCGAGTGGAGGAGATACGTGGCCTTAAGGCCAAGCTGGAGGAGCTTAAACACAAGATTTCGGAGGCTGAGCGACGCTACGATCTTGCATTGGCGGCCGACCTTCGATACTACGCTGTACCAGAGATTGAAAAGAAGATTGCAGAGCTCGAAGCAAAGCATAAAGAGGAAAAGGCACGAATGGCCGAAAATGCGACATCTGGAGCAGGTCAACTTGTTTCCGAAGTGGTCACCTCGGACCAGATCATGGAAGTCGTGGCTCGATGGACGGGAATTCCAGTGACAAAGCTCAACAAATCCCAAATTGATCGTCTACTCAATCTCGCCGATGTCTTGCATCAACGCGTCGTGGGACAAGACGAAGCTGTCAAAGCGGTTTCTGAAGCCATTCTGCGATCTCGCGCCGGCCTATCTAGTGGTGGTACGATTGGGTCCTTTTTGTTCCTAGGTCCGACGGGTGTGGGAAAAACAGAATTGGCCAAGACATTGGCAACGGAACTCTTTGACGATGACAAGAGAGGCCTTGTGCGCATTGATATGTCCGAGTATATGGAGCAACACACTGTCGCCCGTCTCATTGGTGCTCCGCCTGGTTACGTTGGATATGATGAAGGTGGCCAACTTACTGAAGCTGTGCGCCGGCATCCATACTGCGTTGTCTTGTTCGACGAGGTAGAAAAGGCCCACCCGCAAGTCCTGAATGTTCTTCTTCAAGTCTTGGACGATGGACGCCTCACGGATGGAAAAGGCCGCGTTGTAGATTTCCACAACACGGTGATCATCATGACATCCAATGTCGGATCCCACCTCCTCCAAACCCCCAAAGTTGACGAACCAGTCAAACAGGCTGTGATGATGGAAGTGCGACGAACCTTCAAGCCAGAACTCTTAAACCGGATCACAGATATTGTTATTTTCCACCCACTAGGCCATGACCATCTCCGCCAAATCGTCAAGATCCAACTCAAGGAAATTGCCAAGCGTCTCGAATCCAAGAACATTCAACTAAAGATCTCGGATGCTGCCGCTGATTTGGTCCTTGCTCGCGCTTATGACCCACTCTACGGTGCAAGGCCTTTACGCCGATACTTGGAACGTGTCCTTGTTACAAAATTGTCGAAAATGCTTATCAGTGGCGCCTTGACGGATCGCAGCGTTGCCTATGTTGAGACAGTCGAGGAGGCTGGTGACACGGTGCGTGCCAAACCCGAAGATTTGGAGGAAGGAATAGTGATTAGGGTAGAACGGGCGACTGAGAATGATATGGAGACGGATTGACTACGCTCGGACCTGAATGGTCGAATCAATGGAAGAAAACATGGGTGGGATGGACATGAAGATGGGATTGAGCAGCCGAAAAGGAAACGGCCATCGAGTAGGCTTTGAACTTTGGTTTTGTGTATATAATTTTCGGCTAGCTCTTCTTTGATTAGAGCTCTTCACTGTATACCTTTGATTTTTGCTTCTTGTATAAATATATCCATTTTCTAAAAACACAAATAACTTTGCCAACTTTATTAAACGACGGGACATGTCTGCAGGTCTTCAAATGCACATAACAAAATTAATATTCGTTCGAAAGAGTACATAATAAATACAAGGCAAAAAAGAACATACATCCAATTCACTCCCGCCCTCTTTCTTTTACCGGTTTCCTGTCAGGCATCTTCAGGATTGTCCCTGCACTAACGGTAGCACCGGCGCCGTAACAGAATTTTGTCCCGACTTTAAACTCAAGCTCAACCGAGACGTAAGCATCTTTTTCTTGTTATCCCGCTCTCGCATATTTAACAAAATATCCTTATTTCGTATGAGGGTGTCGATCATGGGCTGGAGTGGAGTTACCTTGTGAACAGTTTCAAGCACTGTAATAAAAAAAAAGAAAACATAATGTTTGAGCAAAAATCATAATCTGAACTAGAAATCCCAGAAAACGTTAACGTACTCGGTTGACAAAGGAATTCAATAAATCCAAGTTGACTTTGCGGGATATTCATATTATCTCTATCCATATAGGGACTCACAGGTAATCCCAACCGTTTCTCTTCATCCCCTTGACTAGCAAATTCCTTGATAAGACGATCTAGCCAGGCACAATAGACTGGCCATTCTCGGGTGAGGTTGGAGACGTCTGCGCATTTGATGAGCATTCGAAAGAGGAGGGCTCGGTCGTCGGGGTTCAGTTGGGGGTCAAAGGTTCCTGCAGCAGAGACCTGCCAAAACATAACAAACAAAATAATGTAGGGTTTAATCACACTTGTCTACTCCTTTGGTCTTTGCCCCATTTTTCGATTTTTTCCCTCCAACACACACCTTATTTTTAAACATGGCCAGTGTCGTAAAATGTCCAGCCATATCTGTTGCCATGACCATATCAATGACTTGTTCCCGTACTTTGCGGGCATCTTCCGTCGAAAATGCTGCAAGGATATTATTTTCTTCTTTGAGCATGATGCTAAAGCCTGTCGCCAAATGATGGTTCTCAAGAACAGAGCGGTCATTGTAGAGGATTGCTTTGGGGTTTTGAGTGACGATAAGGAAATTGTTGTTGACGCCGGGGTGATCCAGATCTGGTAGGGGTACGGGTAAGGACGAGTGCGTTAGATGGTGTTAATTTGACAAGGTATCTTGGTCACTCACCGTGGATGATCGCCGCTAGATAGGCTGCAAAACATTCGAGGTCTGTTGGGTTGAGTGTGGATGTTTTGATAAAACAGTGAATCGCTTGTAAAACATCTGCAGCGTGCGTTGCATTGTGATCTGCCAAAAACAAAAAGGTAAGTACCATAAAAGATAAAAAGTAAAATTCAAGAGGTCACTCGGGGGATGCAGGGAAATTCAAAATAGCACTCACAGGGTACTTCCGGTCGATAAACCGCTTCCACTTTTCTCAAAAATCTGGCCACACGGTCCATTGGGATTTTCAAGCGATCCCCTAATCCCCCTGCTTGCATTAAATGCATGCCCAAAACCGTTAATGGTCTCCCGCCCGTTAGAGCCTCAAACTCAAAAATCGACCACGACCAATGATCCACCGTCGATAACATATATCTCACTTTGATATTTTCCTTAAATGTATCTCCACGGTCAAGTGAAGCCCGTCGACGCAGTTCCCTTTCTTTGAGTGCCCCAACGGGCGTCAAAAGATGCGGCAAGTCAAGAAGCGGATAAGAATTAGGAAACCCAACCGACGGCCTGCCACCCGACTGAACCGACGACTGTGATCTTGACATTTCTCTATCAGGACCCGATAAACCTTCTTCAAGCGCCCCAAGTTGATCACTGGTAGTCATCGACGGGATCATGCCAGGTAAGCGTGGTATTGGAGGCTCAGATTTACTGGGACGGCCTCCTCCCTCGTCAACCATTTCGAGAACATTTTCCATCGGAGGGTGGACGTTGGAATCTCGACGGGAAACGTCCGATCGGGCGGATCGTGCTAGACGGCCTCTTCGGGAGGCTTTATTTTGACCTGGAAGTAGGTTTAACAGCCAAGCCTATAAAAGCCGTATTTTTGACGTAATGATCAGTGGAACCAGCGAAAATAGTCGAACGAAACATGACATGCAGCTACCTCTTGTTCTTGATCCAAGCCCATAAAGCCTCCACTAAGCTGTTTTCCCAGTTCCGGTGTGAAAAGTCTATCGCTATCACTGAGCCATCCCAACACCTTGCTAAGATGCTTAAACGTTGATGTATCCAGTGAAGGATTGGCCATGACACTTTTGACCGTTTGAATTGCCTTTTCTAGGGGGCTGTCCAGGTCTGCCGCTTGCAGACTGTACTGTTTCTGCAATCCTTTAAGCTTATTCTTGAGCCCTTCATTGACAGACTTTAATCCAGATGCGACAATAAACTGTCTCCGATCAGTCCGCTCCACTACCCGGGTGATCCACGTTGAAAACGCTGTCCCAACTACGAGATACCATAGAATGAATATATATGACAAGGAATTATGAGCGCTGAGGCGATCCCAGAAAATTCCGGCGTAGCATGCTACATCGATGATTCCAAATAGTAGGGTCATATGAGCTGGAAAGCAAGCCATGGATGGAATAGCAAAGACGCAAATTAAATTGAGAAGGCCGTAATTCCAAATGTCGCCTTCAGGATCAACGAATTTGGGTCTCAAGACTGATGTGAGCGCCAAAAGAGTTCCAGTTAGCTTACAAAAAAAGTCAAAGTCAAAACTTTTAAAAAATACGACTTTAGTGCACATACTGTAGTTTTGGACAACGCAGATGATCATGGCCGTACAGAAAAGCTGCTGGCATATGCGACTCATCACGTCCGCATGTGCGTATCGGTAAGCGACGAACAATATACCGAACGGAATGCCATTGCCGAGTACAAGAAAGAGTAGATCAGCTAGCCAGTTGTATCTGAAATGAAAGTATTGGACAATGGGATCAGAACGCCTTCGCCCTCTGGAATACGCTATTGCTTTTACTTACCGCTTGCCCGAGTTGCTCTCCAATGGACACCATCCGTGGGTCAACGCCGCACACCCTCGAGAATCAGAGACGAATGCAAGCACAATATATTGCGCATACACACAAACAACGGCCGATCCCATCAATAGTCCGACTCCAGCCCACCGTCGATGGTACGTTGCCCAAAACCATCGTTCATACTCCCTTTCCCGTTCCGTATCCTCAAACTTCATCATCAGCACCTTTCGCCATACATTCCAGGAAAAGTTCCAAAGCGGGCCTCGCGTCGTGGAATCCGTCAGATCTTCAGGAAAGACAACACCAGATGTGAAGCGACGAAAGAGACTGGATGGATGCGATTTTGTTACACTCGGCGTAATACTCCCCACCGCTGGACCAAACATTGGAAAATCCCATGATGCAGCCGTAGATGCAATGCCCGTCTCCGAATTCGGACCTACCCCGCTTACCCCGCTTCTGGTAGGTGCTTCTTCCTTGGACACGATCGATGTGCGACTTCCCCTACCCAGGGTCGCGTCCACCCCATATTTCAAACCATCCATTGCTACAGCTGTATCGTCCATACGTTTCCGCGATGATTCATGAAAATCCCGGCCTCTTTGTTCTTGTCGCTCCTCTGCGGGACTCAGATCCACTTGAAAAAAAGACATGAATACCCCCAGATTCTGTGCTTAGGTCATTTTGTGCGGGCGTCTAATGTGCCCTCAAGTTGTGTGTGTGTGTGTGTGTGTTTTGGGCGTCGATAGATTAAGTCATCGTCTTTAAACGCTTCCAATTGAATTATACTCCGATAAATGATCCTCAAGGGCTTCAGGCGTCGCGACACTGGGCCCAACGTGTTCTTGAATGAACGAACCCAGACTCCGACAAATGTAAATCCAGACCTATCAAACTATATCTCGTCCCAATTGCGCTAGTCAACTGGCGTATTGTTTTCATATAGTGTGAACCATCCGGTCCGGTCAAGTATCGGAACTCTGCCCACTCTATTTATTCGGAAGGCTAGACTTTTGAAAATCATAGGCTCCGCTATTGCAAAATCATATTCAAGTCTGGAGGACTTTTTTCCCAACGTGGGACTTATGTAAGGATCCTTCTACCAAGGCGTCGTTCCAACAACGGCGTGATGGGAGATCTTTTTCATTGAAAAGCCAAGGTCATATCGAAAATAGCCTTCTTGACTATGGAAATCAGAATCATGGAGCAACCAGTTAGGGTCTGAGATTAAGGGTATGATCAAAGGATCCGGAATTGGTACGGAGGTTCTCAATCCCGTCTTTGGTGTTGTAGGGCATTTAGACCTAGAGTAACTACAAATTGGGTGAGGTACCTGATACTTTGGCTAATTTGTATTATGCCGAATACGATAGACGAATGTGTCAAGCAGCTTTTGGCTTTCAACGACCAGTTGCGACAGCAGCAAGCTTCCCTCCGAAACTTGCAGGGCCAAATGAACTTGCTAATGTTGCAAGTGCAAGCGGTCGTCGACTCGGACAATCCAAATGACCCATGCTTAGCGGTACCGCCAAACATCCAATGCAGCCCTCAAATGGTCAGAGATGTCAGCACTACCTCACCTTATCCAACCTCACCGCTCATGGACGAAGAGGTAGAGCGAGCCATCAGCATGCAGTTTGATGCTGCCTCCGATATTGCCAGCGCCAGAACGCCCCCCTATGGACCTTCCGGTTTGCTCAAATCAATGTCCGGTGTTAGCGTGAGGGGACTTTTTGGCATGATTCGAAGTAAGACTGGCGACATATTTTTGGGTTCCGACGGCTCTTCAGGGCACAAAACGGCCTCACGCATTGGCTTGGCGACGATGAAAGCTATAAGCCGCGAGACGGTCAAATCTGAAAAACCCCATTGGCGTTCTATCAATAGCGTTCACACTGAAACAAGAGACATGCGGAAAAGAAGCATAACAGATCAACTTAAACCGCATTTTACTCTAGATACTTCAAGCAAGATTGACTTGAGTGAACGGAGTGAGAGCATGTCAAAATCCTTGGAGAGTCACGGTACGTAGTCTCTCCCATCTCTTCACCCAGCCCGTACTGTATGATAACTTTGTGGTATCGAACAGAATCCCTACATCAAGGATGCCCTCAAATTATCTTTTCACGAGGTAACACTACCAAAACCTGCATGAAGGCACAATTGTCTTTGCTGATCAAGGTGACTCTTGTACTGCAGAAAACGATGATTTGGAGGCTCAGGACGCAAATGATATTCGTAAGGAGGCCAGCAAAAGTGTCGTCCATCTTACGCCCCAACCAGAACCACCGGCGCCAATTCGAAAACCAGTTCCCGCAGCATCAGAGACAAAGTTGCAACGTCCCAGTCTGATTTCGAGTCTATATCTGATATATTGTGCCGTTCCTCGGTACAATGAATTCGGAGCTAAACTACTGGACACTGAGTTTGCCGTCCTGTTTAGCCAAGTGGATAATTACAACGCCTCGCACCTTTTACACCCACGGTCCGAATTCCGAACGTACTGGGATTTTTCAATGTCGTGTGCGTCATCTGGCTTTTTATTCCGTTGATGAATCAAACAAAACTGTTCTAACCTATGGAATATGTTTAGTTTTATATCTCATCATGCTGTTCGTCATTCCTATATCGGTCGGATTCCCAAAGGCGCAAGTGAATATGACGCCCTTCAGCATCAGCTTCACCTTCTTCTTCGCATGTGATAATTTAATTAATCTGTTTACTATTGCCTACCGCGAGGGTCTTCCATTAAGCACATGGGAGTCCTGCAAACGCTACCTATCTGGTCGATTCGCCCTAGATTTGTTCACAGCCCTCCCTTTGGATATCGTTTTCGCCGGATCCGATATACCCTACCCAGAGTGTTTCTTGCTTCTTCGCCTGTTCCGATTATGGAGCCTGTACACGATAGTTGTTTCCAATCCTTTGCATGGTCGCTTCAGCAACTGGTTCCAGCATGCCCTCGGTGTGGGTGGAAGTTTCATGAGTGTATGGCTCTTTGGTGCACTACTACTCATTTATTTGCATCTGTATGCGTGCGGGACCTTTTTGATGGGAAAATTGACCGGATACGTCAGTTGGGCGAATCTCCCGACCGTGCTAGAGAAATCTCCGAGTGAGCAATATACCTGGGCCTTTTTCGCGGCTATCGGAAACACCTTTCCCATCACTGGCTTCAGGTACGGGGGATAAAAAAGTTTCGATGACAAATTTCAACTGAGCGCCGCTCTCTTACTGAGGCCATCTACAGGCCAACTACCGCCTTGGAGCAATGGACTACGATCATATGTTGCCTAGTCGGTGCTCTGTTGTACGCTTCCCTCGTCGGTACAATTTCGTCCTTCAGCTTTGGTCTAGACTCTTCCGGTCGGATGTATAAACAGAAGATGGACGAAGTCAACGAGTACATGGCCTACAAAAATCTCGGCGATACCCTCAAACGCAAAGTACGATCATTCTTTCAACTCAAATACAGGGGAAAGTACTTTGATGAAGCGAGCATTCTGAAAGAATTGAATGATAGCTTGCGGCAGGTAACATTTCTCCAAAACCGGAGAAGGACCATCCTTCAATCCATCATTGATGAATTGTCCCGCGTCCAGGAAATCACTATTCACAATTGTAGAGACCTCATTGCCAAAGTAAACTTTTTATCCCGCAACGTTGGTGACGGTCGAGATCTCGATTTCCTTGGGCGTATCGCGAATGCACTCAAGGCTGTATACTACATCAAAGGAGATACGATATTTGAACAAGGAAAAGTAGGTTTACATGGATTGACCAGATGGTACACCTGACTTTAACTAACAACTACCTCTTTCAAAAAAGGTTGGAAACGAAATGTACTTTATTCTGTCAGGAATGGTCGAAATCATCGTTGCAAATAACCGCGTCGCAACATTATCAGATGGTGCCTTCTTTGGGGAAGTCGCCTTGCTAGGCCAAGTCCCTCGCACAGCGACAATTCGCGCCGCTGCCGATACTGTCGCTTATCGTCTCGACAGGTCTGACTTTGAAGCCATCTTGGCTGACTTTGACGATATGGCTATTAGAATTCGACTGGTGTATGAAGAGAGGATGGCCAAAGTTAGGAAGGAAAAGGAAATGGTGGCCAACCAGCAAGTAAATGAACCCAGTAAGAATGACAAGATTCCGGTTCCAGCAGAAAAGCCTGCTGGGATGAAGCCATCCGATGTGGGTGATCGCTTGCAGGTTTTTTATTTGCAGTCATATCGGCTTAAAAGAACATTTGATTCGACATTTAGGTTGACGAAGAGCAAGCATAGTTATATAGCATATATACCCCACTGGGAGGACAATCTCGCATGGCCAAATTAGGAAGGGGCAGGTTCTGACATGCGCTGGAAAAGCGGTTGTCGTATTCGCTCAGCATAATAATTATTGCACGGCCCAAATATTGGATACCCATTTGGTGATGGGCTACACTACAAAATGAAATCATCGCACCTTGCAATCGTGAGTGTTTCCCTCTCATCACGCACAATGATATGTGATCCAGACTCTAATGGCGAAAAGCTTGTCAAAAGGAATGTTGAGCATCCATTGGCAAGTGCACGCTGTGAGATTCGAACTCACGCCTCTTTCGAGACTGGAACTTGAGACCAGCTCCTTAGACCGCTCGGACAAGCGTGCTGTTGAAATTGCAAGTCGCTATGCTTTACAGGACGGGAATGAAAAGCACAGCAGGTAAACAGCAGGTAATGAAGGGCGATAAGAAATTTCGCTATGCCAATAACTGTCAGCAATTATGGAGTAATGGGGGGCCGCACGTTTTGCACCCAACTTTATATATCAAGTCGCTCATAAGAACAGCAAAAAATAAAAGAAATCCGGTTTGAACACAATGAGGAATACAAGCAGATTAAGCGGTAAACTCTTGAATGGAATAATCACAAACGGCACCAACGTCTGCGGCGCTTTAACGGCGAGCCGGGGGTCTCGGAGCAATATTTTATGGAACGGGTAACTCTAAGTTAAAACAAACATGCAATGGCTGGGGGGCTGAGGGGAGTGTGATCTTTTACAAGTTAGGGCTGAATCGGGGCGTTCAAAAAAACCAAGTTTCACACTCACCACTTGTCTCCAATTGCATTCAAACGCGTTTCATGTGGTTCCACAACCAGTGCATGAGAATGGAATTCAGAATGGAATCTATTGTCAAGTGGATGGAATGCACTTTATAACCTGATAAGATTTGTTGGAATGCCTCGATTTCAATTGTGTTGCATTTTAGTTATCGAGTCTTTTTGTTCTTGTTCTTTGCCCAAAACAAGCTCGATTGCTCAAGATTATATATGAATGCAAAAGGGACCCTCCCCCGCAAAACACACACACACACACTCACGAACGGACTTGCAGCGCATCTGACGACATTCATTCCCTGGGTGTGTCATATCGATACATAGCGCTTTGCTGAGTACAGTTGTAAAAAAGTTATTAAAAGTCGAGAAAGAACGTACGAAATCTCTCAAGTTGCTGAAAAGCAAGGTTGACCAACCTCATTCAACAACACAAGAAACAACTCTCAACACACACACACAAGAGATTGTTGAAGGCTCAGCATAAAATCGAATTGGAAAAAAGAAAAGGAGGTAAAAAGGCGGTTAAAATGCCACGTTTTGATGAGTTAATGGAATTTTCAATTAATTTCCTTCTCCTCGACAGGAGGTGAACAGTGTGGTTGGGCTTTTTCAACATTTTGAACAACTCCTTTACTATTTGGCACTGCCCATTACGTAGGTATTTTTGATGCGCTCGAGGGTGTCAAAAGCCTTCTTTTGCTCGCCGTGTTTTTTACGCGTTCTTCTTGGAACACTTTAACTGAAATCACACATGTTTATCCCTTTCCTTCCACACGCCAGTTCCCTCGCACGATTCGTAAAATACCCCGCACTGTCCCGATTGACGTGCGCTGCATTTGACAGTGGAAAAGCCCTGAAAGCCCAATATTTGACATCGCGTTCCCCCTCTTACAAGGTTGCAACTCTGGTTAAAGGTGCTTTGTCGTTTTTCTGCGCAGTATCGAAAACGGATCTGTCGGTATGTATGACGCTTGTCAATTGCTACTCTCGGTGAAAGCTCTATAAAGACGCCGCGTGTTCACTTGGTTCTCCATCATTGACCAATCTCTCCATTCTCCACTTTGAAGACAGTGCTCACCCAACATTGCTCTCGTGCAGCCAACCATCTCATGTTTCGCTTCTTCAAATCACGCAAGGCTCAGTCGAGCAAAGTAGAGTCGGCCCAATCAGGTTCGACCAAATCAGGGCCAGTGACGGTTATCGAAGCAGCTGTCAAATCCGCAAACCCAACACCCTCCATTCCAAGTTTGCAAAACATCACTGTCCAGCCTCCGGATTCAGCCGAATCACTAAAGAACTCATACAAGACCTCCTCGTTGCCATCCTTTACTACGGACAAGTCTGCATCCAATGGGCTCCAGCAGCAGCCCAATAGCGCCCGGCGCGAGTGGCGTCAGAGGAGGGCATCTCTCATGGTTGTTCCTCCTCCTACCCCAGCCCCCACGCCACCAACTCCGACCTCGAAGCCTGCTCCTGACATGAAACAAGCGAAAGCCCGACCTCTTTCCGCAATTGTGGAACCTTCCAGGACGAGAACTGGGACAGCTGGCGAAAATCCACATCACAGGCGCCGCAGATCATCTGTTATTGATCCTTCGACTTTGAAATTTCCGGAACTAAATAAGAGTACCGACATGACTCTCCGTGAGAAACCGACATACACCCGGGCCGATTCTGCTGTCTCCCTCGTATCATCCTCCCAAAGTTCCAACGACGACAACGAGAATATCGCATTGGGTCTGCTGTCAAAAGCATCACATTTCCTACCACCGGCGCTATCTGCTGACAAACAGAGACGACTGAGCCAAATTCCAGCCATTCCACCCGCTCCTATGCCACCCACCATGACTCCGTTTCCGCAGCTGGCGCTCGAAGACGACGATGAACTCCCGTTATTCATTGTTCAACAGGGTCTCACTGACAAAAGCGGCAAACGCGGACTACAATCTACTACTTTATCCACCAATACTGACAAGCCAAAGCATCGCCGCCATTCTCGAACTTCATCTTTTCACGCCGTCAATGTAGAGTCAGCAAACGCTTCAGTTAAACGTAGCAGAAGGTCGAGCATGTCGAGCATGAGTTCGGACTGCGTCAAAGTGACGGTTCCTCATCAGAATTATTATATGCCGATGCAATGTTCTCGAGCGTACGGTCAGCAGCGGACGACATTTGTAGATCTCAACGCAGATATTCAGGCATATGCACCTCTTCTTGCGCAGCAATATGGTTCTTGGATGGGTACTGTGGGGATGGTGAAGCAATGATTTTATAATTGTAATTATGCCAGCAGTGATTGAATTTAGGGATTGGCTTTTATCTTTCAGTATATATTGCATCCAAGTAATAGATCGCTATTAGGTTGTTCATAAACAAACCCCTTTATTGTTCTCCTTGTGCGGTAATCCGCCACCTTTCTCATTCAGAATAAAACCGTGACCTGAATATTCGATAGACCTGAAGGGCTTGCGGCTGCCTTGCCAGAATCCAGACTACTAGCTTGCGGGTTCTGTAACCCCCACACAAGTTGACAGGGACGGCCTGCAGGTTGGGAATGAGACAAGCATACATGGATATTCTCTCAATTCAGATGCCTTGCCATGATGTTTGCAAGCTTGTAAACCAAGTAAATCAGCGCTTTGAACACTTGTGTGGTTGGAGGTGTTCAAATCCGACAAGTCGGTTGCCAAGAGCGGTTGCTACCCTATCCGGTTAAAAATTTGCGAACCTGGTCATGCAAATTTATTCGGTGGCACAGCTGCTCATCCATTCCCCCCCTTGTTGACGAAAGTGGAACGAAACCTCTCCCGTCAACACCAACTTGTCGTTTTGTTGAAATCTCGTCGACATTTTGCAGTTTGTTCTTCCTCGCATTTCTCGTCCATTGAACTAGGGGAATTGCCTGTCGCTCGGAGCTTCCAAATATTCTCTGCAAATAACGTTCCGTCAGAGTTGCATTCACCTGCCGGTCGGTTGTTAATCCGAGTGAAATCGATTTGACATTGTTTCGCAATTGTTGGAGCAGTTTCCAATTACTAGGTAGGTTCAGACAGGGACGAATATTAGACATAGTTTGGACTTTCTGAAATATACTATAATGTCTGCGGGCATAGCGTTTGAACTGACATTTGTTCCTCTCCCCAGCATTACTGGTACCGGCGGAAAAGCGTACCACAAGCACCGCATACTCTTTTATTTGCTACAAAAATAGGCCTCAGTCAATCAAAGGAAGAAAAAGGATCATCATCTCATCCGCACATTTCCCGTCATCCCCTTGCCCCGAGCGGTTGTTCCCATGTATACCGAAGTGCGAACAGCAGCCACGTTTCTCGCCAAATTCCTGCAAAGCAAATCCTCATCTGCTTCCGCAACGGCAGAACGTCTACTGACGTTTGAGCAGGCCCTTGTGGATCGGCTGATGGAAAGATTCAAAGGACATTGGGATCCGCAGCGGCCTTGTAAAGGAAACGCGTTTAGAGCAGTCTGTGTATTGAATGGAGTGGTGGATCGTGTTGTGGTGGAAGCGCTGATGGCTGCGGGAATAAAAGCAGAAGGTAAGTTCTCTCCGCCCAAAGAGCGAAAAGAGGATAGCAGTCCTTTCATCATGGTTCCGCCATCTAAGGTTCAACACTAACCCTCTTTATCAGAACTCAACTTCCCAACAGAACTCGTGCTATGGATTGATCCACATTGCGTAAGTTATCGGATCGGCGATTTTGGCCAGGTCGTAACGGTATGGGAGAACAAGACTGCGTTAGATTCGGACGCTGTCGAGGTGCCCCATTTTTTCAAAACGAATAACCGGACGAGATCCCCGTCGTTCGGCCGCTCTCAAGCGCAGACGCCACCACCCATGTCGCAAGGACAACCCCAGACCCCCCCACCTTTATCTTCCATGCACCCCCACTCGCAATATCCTTATCAAAAAGCCGTGATGGCCAATTGATTTTTTTGTTATGAATTATCACTCTGTGTCTCTTATCTTGTGTAAGATGGATCTTCTGCTGTACAAAGTTTGTATTGTCATTAATTACATACAATCCGTTTTATGTCTGTGTTTTCTGTGGGCGATTGATGCTTGCGATGGATTACCATCTTGTTGATGATTACCCTTTGTGATGTCGTCACGTGATAGAATGAAATGGAAATCAGAACTGAATCGCTGCCTCCACTGGTGCCCAATCTATCCGAAAGGAAATCCATCTAGTTCCCACGTTCTGCATTACTTCTTTGTACAGCAAGAAACAGCCATTGCTGTGCAGTCATCGTTGCTTCTTGTCGTGATATAGGCAACACACTTCTCCAGGCGGATTACTTGTTCATATTCCCACGAGGTAAACTGCTTTTGTGTACGGGCGTTGTTTTCTCCGCTGGATGCGTTTTGATCGCTGAGCTGACATTTCCTTATGCCAATTGGCGTACAGAGTCTTTAATATACCCAAGGTAGTGGCGTTCTCACCCCAGTTCTTATGGTTGTGTTGTCGTTGTTCTCTGGTGCTGGGCACTTGAGGACGGTATATGAATGGGCAAGGACTTCGGGACTTGTGAGCTAATTGATATCGCACGGGCCAATTCCCGTTGCGGCGTGAGTAGAAGACATCTTTCTGACCCTGTGTATGCTTTTTCTGATCCTGTTGGGATAGCATTCGGATGTGGGACGCGGGCGCTTACGATGTAAATTCCGCTAACGGATATGATCCTTCGTATTATGGAGCCGAATGGAATGGATATCAGGATGTTGGCGACCCGGCGCCGCCGGGAGTTGATCCTGCGCCCCCTGGAGTAGATCAAGGTTGGTGATCGATGACATGTTTTTTTACGTTCATTGACGTGTAAGCTGACAAGTTGTTTGCCATGAATCTAGCTCAAGGTTGGTCAACAACAGGGCAACAATGGGCAGAACACACAGAGTCTGGGGCTCAGTCGGGTGTTCCCACCGCCAGCACAATAGAACCCGTAGTTGAGACCTCATCAGTGTCGACACTTCAAGCACCAGACTCTAATGGCAAAATTGATCCACCTAGCGCTGTAGCTGGTGCGGCAGCTGCTATACCGTCGGAAGGGGCTGAGGCAACGGCGTCTGCTGTGCAAGGAGATTGGTCACAGTACCAGGGGTATGACTATACGGCCTACAGTGGCTATGGATATTATGACCCTAACACCGCCTACTATGGAACCGCTGGATATCAGTATACGGGACAAGCTTATGGCCAATATTACGGTACTGCATATGCTGCTGCTGCGGGTATGGGTCCAGGCGATGGAAAGATCCTTTTGAGTGTCGAATATGGCTGCTAATCATCCGACATTCCTTGTAGCGGCCCCTAAAGAAATCCACAATCCTTTTGAAGAAATGAAAAAGAAGCAAGTTGAAGAAGCGAAACCAGTTGAGAAGAAGGTTGTAGAGAAAAGGAAAGTTGTTGTTATCCGACCAAAGCTTGGCCCAAAGGACAAACATGGCGTAAAATTGGAGAATGCTTCGGATCAGGAAAAGCTGGACAGCACAGAGAAAGAGCCTTCTGCAAGTAACGGCTGTGCTAATGGTCATAATCTGCAGAATGTAATACCTGTTGCTCGTCTTGATAAGCAACCTGAGCAGGGCGACGTGAGCGTTCAAGCTGCCCAGCTGGATATCAATGATCAGGTTGACAAACTGGTTAAAGAGGTACATGCGGCGAGAAGCTTGAAAGAAGATAATGGCCGGACTGCGAAGAAAGAGGTTAGTGCTAAACGGAATTCTCTTCCAAATTGATGGTCCAAGCGAGTACTTAGTAACCTGCTGTTATTAGCCTGCAGCGAGAGCCATGGCAGATGAGACTAGTAAGCCCACAGGTGCCGGCTCTTTGGAAGTCGCATTGCAAGAAAAGGAAAATATAACAGGGGGTGGCGACGGCAGTTTAAAATACGGCGACCGAGCAGGCTCGATTAAAGACAACGACGCTGAGGTGAGAGCGCCTAGAGTTAATGGCGAAAAGATATTGGAGGAGGCGGCAGGTACGTCCTCGTTGGGGGCCCTTCCTGTACCAAGTGCTCTTTGCTGATAATCTTATTTCCAAAGATATGGATGTTGATCCCTCTGATGACGATGAACTCGTTCTGACAGATTCGGATGAACCGAAAGCATTACGGTCGCGGGTTCTAGCTGATAAACGAGCCGCCGCAGCGAACAACCGAGTTGAATTACGTATTGGTCAAGGCCGAACATCGTCGTCAGCAGCTGTTCCTTTCTTCGTGGAAGGAACAGACGTAAATGGAGATACCAAAGGGAGCAGAGTGTCCATGACAAGCAAGCAAATCAGTAGCCGAAATGCAGCAGCTGAAGCTTTAGCTGCTGCTCGGGCAGCAGCAGCTAACATAAATAAAAGGGAGGGGTATCGTGATGATCACCGTCCACGGCGGGGACGAGGACGTGACAGGTACACTTCGAGACGGTATGGAAGGTACCGAAGGTCGTCACGATCCCCGTCCATGTCTCGATCGCGGTCGCGTTCAAGGTCTCGTCCCCGGTCTCGTTCCATGTCCAAATCGCGTTCTCCTGACCGCCGCCGGCACAGCAATGGACGCACATTATCGCCGTCAAACTTATCTGCAGGCGACCGGTCATATCATTCAAAGCGCGATGTGCCGAGGCGCCGTTCGCCATCAGCTGAGTATCGTCCTTCGCAGACTAATCGTGACGCTAAGGGAAGGCGCGCCGACGTGCATGAGTTCCCGGCTTATTCCCACCACACTAGCGACATACGACGTGGAACCAATGCGTTAGGACGTGACGGGGAAGAGCGTCCAATTCGTCGACGTTCCAGATCGCCATTGAAGCATTCTTTGGCTGAGCCGGGTTTAAGTTCGGATAGTGCGTCTGAGAGTGAGGCTGCAATTGGCATCGATGCTGCTAAGTTGTCCCGGAAGGAAGGCGATAAGTCTGGAGAACGCCATCACAGAGATAGTAGCAAACGCAGCAAGCACCGTCGTCACAAATCCAGCCGCAGTTCCCGTACGGAGAAACAGGACAGCGACACGGAATCCCTTCAACCAGAAGGAAAACTTTTAGACGATGCCTCTTTGGAAGCGGATGTCCGTCGTGAACATAAGACAAGTCCTAGCAGTGGCAGAAAAGAGCACAGAAGCAGCAAGCACAAGCACAGCCGTCACAAAAGCAGTCGGCATAAATCCAGTTCATCTAGCAAGCGCGAAGAAAACGAAGAGGGACGACACCGATCACGCCGTAAGCGTGAGGATGAGGAAACTCACGACGAACGAGCAAAGAGGAGACGAGAGTTGGACGAGAAGGCAGACAGTGGGATCACCGTACATTAACTAACCATGCATGGATATGTGTAGGATTTCCATCTTGTGAACACGGTGGCCAGTGGTTTGCAACGGAAAGGGCCAGACATTGTATTCTAATTCTTTGAAATATCATCATGTGCCTTTCTTCTCTTGGATGTGCCATTTCATGAAATGTGTTCTGTTTATCATATCCATGTGCCTATGTAGTTATTTCATATTCAGTTCATTCTTCCTCCTCTTCTGTCGCGTGGCTTGGGTCCTCTTCGGACGATCACAGTCTTCGGACAACCTAGAGTGGCACAGCACTTGTCGGGGCGATCGACGTTGGCTTCTGGTGCGCATCGACGACTTGTCCATATCACAACGTAGTTCAAGTAAGGGACTAGACTTTTAAAACATGGTGGAGAAAGGGGACCGTCCTGACCTGAATCTAGGTATGTTCTACCTGACCAATTTCATTTACACGCCCTCATTTAACTAAAGTGTTTATCTTACGATTGTCATTTGCGTAGACCGTCCAAGCGAGCAAGGCTTCATAACGTTTTTCAAAGGGCTACCAGAGGTCTGGATGCTTATTCTACTGCTGGGGAATGGAGTGGTGGTTGATGAAAAGGCTCAAGCAACTTTACCTTCTTGTAGAAACCCGAGACTACCATTCGGTTATTTGAGCGAAATGTAGGCATACTTTCCATATAACGACAATGCGGGTGGACATAAATGGAAACTGGAAACTAATAATACGTCTATCATATTCAGGACTATTACAGTGTCCATGGCGATGATGCAATCTTTGTTGCTCAAACCGTATACAAGACATCAACAGTCATTAAATACCTTGGAGGTATGTATCCTTTATCGGTGTCGCTCTACGTTGCCAAAGATGATGACTGAATGTGACGATACGTAGGAGAAGGACCCAAAGCCCTTCCCAGTTGCACATTATCCAAACTGAATACCAATGCGCTTCTCCGTGACTTGCTATTGGTGAATTTGTATCGCGTGGAAATTTGGTCTATGGAAGGACGGCAGTGGCGGATTTCCAAGCGAGTAGGGTCTTGAGATACGTTTGTTGGGGTGTGAAACGTCCTGATTGCTTTTTTAGGCATCTCCGGGGAATTTGGTGGATGTCGAGGATATGTTGTTCACGAATAATGAAGTTGCGTCTTCACCTGTTGTCCTTGCCTTGCGAGTCGGGACAAAGAACGACCAAAAGGTAGCGGAAATGTAGGGGCTGGATTTTACTCGAAGGACACCACTAATTCAGCTTCTTTTTGATTTTGCTTGGCGCTAGTTGGTGGGTGTGGCATATACGGATGCCACCACAATGCGAGTTATCGGTGTGTCCGAGTTTGTAGATAATGACACGTTTTCCAATGTTGAGGTACTTGCTCCATAAATGTTGAAGCCTTTGCTGTACATGGGCTTATGGCACAACCTTTAGTCACTGCTTATCCAACTCAGCGTAAAGGAATGCGTGATCGCCGAAGATACACAAAGCTATGAGCTTAAGAAGATTGAAGCCATCCTTGATCGATGCGGTATTGTTGTTACCCCCAGGAAGAAAGGTGATTGACCTTGTTACGGGCATGATATCGCCTGATTGGAGCAGTTGGTTTATTGAATTGATTTTGGCAGGTGACTTTCAGTGCAAGGATATTGAGCAAGATCTTAATAGACTACTCGATGATGATGTCTCCCCATCTGCTTTACGTCAGTTTTTGATTTCTTTTTAGAATCGACCGTCTGAGTGTGTTCCTAATTTCTCATTGTCATTTTAGCCGAATTCGAACTTAAACTGGCGATGGGTTGTGTGGCTTGCTTGATCAAGTACCTTGCAGTATGTTTTCAATCTTGATGCGGAGATTTGCTACGTTAATGTGTCACTGTTGACTTTTGTGCGACTGACAGCTCCTAACCGATGAGTCCAATTTTCATCAATATACCCTACAACATTACGATTTCTCGCAGTACATGCGCCTAGACGCCGCCGCTGTCCGTGCTTTAAACCTCATGCCTGGACCTCAGGATGGTAAGCCCGCAATGACAGCTCACTGAATTCTCGCACTACCATGGTGATACTTTATGTGGTGTAGGATCAAATAAAAGCATGAGCTTATATGGACTGCTGAATAAATGTAAAACGGCGCAGGGATCAAGGCTCATGGCTCAGTGGTTGAAACAGCCTTTGATGAGCTTACCTGAAATTCGTGAGTTGATCATTCTACACCTAGCGGCCTTGGAAGAATGTTATTAATGCGTTGTTCTTGCTTTTGTGTGAATGTAGAGATGAGGCACGATATTGTTGAGGCTTTGGTGAATGATACAGAATTGAGGCAAGGGCTCCAGGTATGGCGGTAACAACGTTCTTGTCAGTTTGCAAGTTTTTCTTATTGGTCTTACCGGGGTTTGCAGGAAGAGCATCTGAGAAATTTCCCGGATCTCCATCGTCTTGCGAAGCGGTTTCAACGGGGAAATGCTCATCTCCAAGTATGCTCATGACCACCTTTCTGCAACATTTATTGGCTCAGAACCTTACATTTCACCGGATGGCGTTTTTAACAGGACGTTGTGCGCGTATACCAAGTCGTTATTCGCCTTCCAACATTGAAAGGAGCGCTAGAAGCTTATGGTGATCAACATGCACCCCTACTGAAAGAAACATACGTCGAGAAGCTGGATGTTAGTCCATGTATGCACTACTTGAACGCGGGGACTTACGAGCTAAACGAATGTTTCTTGTAAAGGAATACATGGAGCATCTATCCAAATTGCAAGAGCTGGTGGAAACCACGATTGATCTGGAAGCGGTTGAAAATCATGATTTCCGGATAAAGGCAGATTATGATCAGGAGCTGCAAGGTTCGAGCTTTTTCATGTGCCCTTGTGTGTGGTGTCGTTCTTTATGACCGACACTCGTTATGATCCAGATATGCGGGACAAGATGGTCGAGATATTTGAGCAGTTAGAGCCTGAAGCTATACGGGTTTGTGTCATTTTCTTACTTTATGATTCTCCATATCACTCATATATGACAATGTAGGTTGCGGATGAGTTGGGATTGGAGTTTGAAAAAAAGTTGAAGTTTGAAAAAAATTCACAATATGGTTATATCATGCGGCTGACGCGCAAGGTACCCTTCATCAACGACCACCTATCCCTTGGCGTTATCTTGGTCTTGACGATGTTCGATAGGATGCCTCCGTACTTCGTGGTCAGCGGGAATACATTGAACTTGCAACGCGAAAGGATGGGGTGTATTTTACCACCTCAACGTTGAGAAGGTTGAGCAACGATTACTCTGATTTGTCGGCACAATATGAAAAAGTTCAGTCGAATTTGGTGAAGGATGTTATAGAAATCACTGGTTAGTTTCCCTTGCGCTTTGTTGGCTGCTTAAACAAGGTCCCGAAGGTGATCAGTAGCTGATTTATTGATAATATAGCATCATACTTTCCGGTACTGGAGCTGTTGAATCAGTTGATTGCCCATTTGGATGTTCTTGTTAGGTAGTGTTTCGTTCAACTCTTTGATAGCTGAGAGGAACATATCGAAACTAAAACTATCTATTTGGGCAGCTTTGCGCACGCATCCATTCATGCACCTACGCCGTACGTGCGTCCAAAGCTGACAAACCGAGGTAAGAAAAGGGACAACTTTTTGGCGCGCAATGAGTCGCTATTGAGTATTTTGACTGCAGGGGAAAGGCGATGTCGTGGTTTGAAGCAGCGCGACATCCCATGTTTTAGAGGATGCAGGATGGGGTCATTCATTTGATAATGACGTTTGAAAATGCTGGCGTGGTATGTACCGATGGGCTATGGGTGGGTGATGGGAACTCCCTATCTGATTAGCCATGACGGATCACAAGATTCGAGTTCGTTCCAGATCATCACTGGGCCGAACATGGGTGGAAAAAGTACTTACATCCGGCAGGTGAGTCCGCTTAGATCTCTCTGTCGACAGCGCATGAAGCGCTTAGTTACGTTTACGGACTTTTAGATCGGGATGGTTGCGCTGATGGCACAAATTGGATGCTTTGTACCATGCCGAGAAGCCCGGTTGTGTGTTTTTGATTCCATTTTGGCAAGAGTGGGAGCTGGCGATAGTACCTTGAAAGGCGTGTCGACGTTTATGGCCGAGATGCTGGAGACGGCAGCCATTTTACGGGTGAGTAGATGGGAATAGCAACGTTGCGCCATTATGTGTTAAATAAATCTTATGTTTGTAGTCTGCAACCAAAAATTCTCTGATTATCATTGATGAACTGGGGCGCGGAACAAGTACATATGACGGATTCGGGCTCGCCTGGGCTATATCAGAGTAGGTCATGTCGTGGTCTTGATAGGAACCTTCATTAACAAAACCCATGGCTACTCAACATGTAGATACATAACGACCAAGATTGGCTGTTTCACGCTCTTTGCAACCCACTTTCACGAACTTACAGTTTTGGCGGACCGTGTCCCAACTGTTCGAAACTTGCATGTGGCTGCGTTACGTGAGGAGAGAGGAATTACATTGCTGTATAAAGTCAGACCAGGTCAGTATGCTAAAACGTGTAGCCATTCGTCAAGACATTGAGTGACGTGTGGATGTTTGGTTCTGGGTTCTGGTAGGTGCTTGTGATCAAAGTTTTGGAATTCATGTCGCAGAGCTTGCAAATTTCCCTGAGAAGGTGGTTAAGGTTAGTGCTAGAGTAATTACGCAAGCGTGTTGCTTATAATGTTTACTCATTGGGTTTGTGAATGGGATGCAGATGGCCAAGCGGAAGGCAGCTGAATTGGAAGACTTTTCCGGAGTATGCCCAGCGTGACAATTTCCCAATATCGTTAAGTAACTGACATGGCAGTGATAGATAAGGAACATGAGCGACCATGGAAATGTTCTAAACAAGAAATTGAAGTAAGTTGACTTTCTCGAAATTGTTGACTCTGTCATGTCAATTCACCCCCATGTAACCAGATGGGGAACGCCTTGATCGAACGATTTCTCAATGAAATAGCGGCGTGCCCTGAACAAGATCTGATGGATTCTGAGCGGGCTGCTAAAACGGTTAAGGTTATTAAGGATAAGTATACAGCAGAATTTGATAAGAGCCCATTTGTGAGAGAGATTTTGGCAGATTTGTGAGAATACGAGATATTGGGGATGGTGATTGTATATAATTTGCATAAAGAAAAGCAGCAAGTGTCGCATGCATAAGCTTGGGTTTTGTAAAAATGTCTACGGGTTCACAAAGGAAGGAGGAAAGTCCCCTGACGTTAGACTCTCACTGCCAGATAACAAAATAACGAACGCTATAAAGAAATTGGCATCACATTAACGCCGTAAGCGCTTTTGTCAAATCAAAATAATAATAAAAAAAAAATCTAGTGTCAAATCAAATACCCTCATCCAATCCAACACACCGCAACAAGAGCCTCTTGTAATCCCCAGAAGTAACATCCTCTACACGCCTATACAAACTCTTTCCAAACACCGCTTCATAGGCGTTCCTCACCAGCCGCATGACTCTTGGGTCGCGGTGTCGCACGGTCAGGCGAATAAGGGTGCTATCGTGAATCCCAAAAAGACCGTGGAGGGAAGATTCAAAGAGAGTCGCTACATGGGCTGGCCGATTTTGAATTGAGTGAACTAAAAGTTGGGAAGGGTCATGTTGGGATGGTCAGTCCTTTGCCCTCTGCTACTAGTTGTCAAGCAAATTACTCACCTAATGCAATTAATCCCTTCTCCAAGTCCCCGCCGGAATGTTTCCTAATGAGCGACTCTATTGGCATTCCATGTTTCCGCTGGTAGGTTTCAAACAGCGCCAGCAAGTGAGCGTCAGACCGTCCACACAATGTGGCGATAAACACACTTTGATCAGTACTCCATCGCGATTTTCTGGATTCTTGGAACAAGGCCTCGACATCAGCTTCGACATCGTACATTTGTTCCGTTTCGTCTCGTGATGCTTGTAAAACGGCTATCAATAGCTTCTTGAGATGGCTGGACGTCTCGTTTGATATTACATCTTCGAGCTTTTTCATGTAAAGGTCGAAATACGCTTCTTTGATGGCGGCTAGTTCGGCATTGGAGCGCCCAATCAAGATCTGCAGTGAAAGTGTGATCCAACAACATCAATGATGGTGAATGGGGACATTGCGAATTTAGGCAGGTCATACCTCAATGAGTACGTCCTCATTGGTACCCACACCAGACTGTAACCACCAAAAATATCAGCAAAAAGGACGTCTCTCCTCCTTTGCCAACATGGGAACTTCAACATACCACAGCATCTCGTAGGCATTCTGCATCATATTCAGGAAGGGGTGTTGCCAAACCGACGCATAGCTTTCCAAAATTACCAGAGAGGTGACTCTTCAAATCGTCCGCCAGGGATTTACCGTATGAAGCTTTGTACGCTTGAGCGATTTGGGTGCACTGGTCTGGTGTGCGCGTGCCAAGGATGTTGATGATGGTTTTTGTATCTACATAATACTCTTATTTAATATATCTCTGTGAATAGGTTAACAATTTTGAGTTCTTACCAACACCATGTCCGTCGACACCTTTGAGTGCATTTCGCAAAGCCTGAACATTCTCTGCAGCGTCTGCATTGGAAAGCGGTGCAAACGGGTCTGCGAGAAGTAGCTGAGCGGAAGCTTCTGGACCTACCGCCAGCTGAAGACCTGAAGGGCCTCCTCTCACGCTTGCAGCTAGAACTGTTTCGTTGTCAACGTCATTTGCACCCCACTGCTGCTGTGAATAAATCGAGGCTGCTTCCGCACTTCGTGGAGCATCAATGCCGTGATTTGGCAATTGCACTGATACTGTGGCAGGAAAAGAAACCGGTGACTGCTGAACAGTGGGCGAAGTTGACCATTTGGATGTTAATAGTGCAGGTGAAACAGGGGACTGGGGTACTTGAATCGTCACTGTAGCTGGGAGAGAAACGGACTCGGCTGGCTCCGGCGAGGTAGGTATTTGTATGCGAAGATTTGAATCATGCACAGAAGCCATTGATGACCGGCGAGACCCAAATGCGGCTTGTGGAGTTTCGAGGAGGAGAGATGGTGATCGGGATCGGGAGCGGGATCTTAATTCATTTCTTGACCCACTGGGACTAGGAGATCGAGGGCGACTGGGTGGGTAGCTGCGCTGTGGTGAAGGTAAGAGTGTCGCTGCTGTCGGAATGAGTTGAGATGATTGACCTGATTGCGGGACGAGTGTCGGTGCAAGGTATGCGCTGGTAACTAGCGGACCTTGTGTGGGGGACTGTTGATTATATGAATTTTGGTAAAGCATGTTTAATGAATGGCTATGAGATAACAGTCGATGCACTTGCGCAAGAAATGGACAGACTTGTCTCCTGCACACATTTATATAAATTTCAACCAAAGGTTCCTATTTTCCAAACATTGCCAGTCAGTTCACGTTTATTTTGCGTCATATTGCCCTCATATGCCCAGGAATTTGCCCCGCCGACGTCAGTGAGGGTAGGCCAAACCCATTGTCCGTTGGAAATGACCTTTGGATATCTTTGACAGACCTGGACACGTCGCTAAGCCACGGGTAACATAATCCACAGCAAACAGCCATAGTAGTTGCTTTGTCGGCAAGATGCTTGATTTTTTGCCAAGATTGTCCCATACAGGTATTTTCCGGGTGGACATGGTCCTAGTCCCCAAAAGGACTTGTGGAGTGATTGGTGGCAGATGTCTCAGGATGGCCGGGAGGGGAGAGACCGGGCTTTTTCCTCCTCACACCATGAGAATGGCAAATACGACATATTGGGACGCCGAATCAGCGACACATGCAACAATTCTGTATATTTATTTCGACATGCTTATATAGATCTATACATTATACACAATTTTGTTCACAACGAGCAGTCTTAAGAAGTGTGTATCAATTTGAGGTCGTCCGCACTGACACCAGGGATATCAGTCGCAGCAGTAGCCGCATCCTACATACCGCAATTACCGTTAGTTTAGAGAAAATGCGTAAAAACATTTTCACAATAACAATACTGACCTCGGCTGCAGCCTTGGCTTTGCCAGCGGCACCTCGAAGAATATCACCAAGACCACCAGCTTTTCCACCGCCAGCTCCGCCGAGAACACCTCCCAAGATATCACCAAGACCACCAGCTTTTGCACCGCCAGCTCCGCCGAGAACACCTCCCAAGATATCACCAAGACCGCCGGCTCCCTTGCCAGCTTTTGCACCATCAAGAATACCTCCCAAAGCACCAGCAGCACCAGCAGCACCACCAGCTCCTTTGGCACCCTTTTTGCCGCCAGCAGGCTTGTCAACGAACGCACCGATACCACCAGCGGCCGCACCTCTCAATCCCTGTCCGACGGGCTTTCCTCCCTGATTCTCGAACGTCATGATCATATTATTGGTTGCCCCTTGCTTGATCTCAACAGGAGCGCACGAGCCAAAGGTAATCGGGTTGCGAACCATCATAACGCAGGATCCAGCGGGGCATTCCATATTGGGGACCTGGATTTTGACTTGAGCGTCAGATCCGCCTCTGAGGTTAGCCAGATTAAGCCCTCCTCTGCCAGGGGCATTCTGGAGGACCTGGGCTTGGGTCCATGTTTGGCCAGCTGGGAAGATGTAAACTGTAAGAAAAACGTTGCATGACTCTACGGTATATTAGTAAAGCTACTCACCATCAGCAGAAAAGGAAACTGACACAGGACCGGCACCGTCCTGATTCACGATAAAGTATCCGAGATCGACCTCACTTCCAGGGGCAAACGTGGCGCGCGGTTGCGCTATGGCGTCTTGTAACTGTGGTGCGCCTTTTCCGAGCACTCTTCCACAGGGATTTCTTGCAGTCACTCCGAGAGCCACGTCCGCCTGAGATCCAAGATCTACAGCGGGATCAACATTCAAACCCAGCGGCGCGGTCAACTTTGAATGTGCAGAAACGGCTGCCACCAGAGTCGCGATTTGAGCAAAGATGAGCGATGCCTTCATCGGGATTGTTTTTTGCAGGAGAAGAGTAGAATGATTGTGTGTATATTCAAAATGCAGCAGACGAGAGGAAAACTATCTAGGGTTTCCTTTTTTATAACCATCTCGTTCATCCATGTCTTGGCACCACCATCTTGGATAGACCCTTTTTGTTTCAATATTTAAGTGGCTGCAGATAGAAATGCTCGCCACCAGGAAAGCTGCCTGCCATAATAGCCACCAGGCATGTCTTTTCTTCTCTGATGGATAGATGAACGGAGGTAAAAGAAAAACGAAAAGAAATTCCACCCCAAGATAAATACCTTTATATTTAAAACTTAAATTTCTGCTTATATAGCAGATCACGTGGATATCCTTATTTTTATTCCCAAAAGCGGATAATTACAACCATTTATGGGTTACAAAGGCCATTAGAGATATTAGCATTTTACTATTTCACATTTGCTCGCATATGGCATGTCGCACATCAATCGATGAGTAGGACGGTGGAGGTGATGTCGAGATATGGTCCATCTGTACCTGTCTCGGCGTATATATCGGTAAGGGAGACGATACTTGATAGACGGGTAACCTCTCCCTCACATGGTGATCACTAAAGTCAACTCGAGTATCTCGTTCACCGATGATTTCATATCGGGATTCTGGCCCGGCAATAAAATGACGCCGTATCCACAACATCCCTCTCCATAGACAACGCATACAACCTTCGGCAGCTACCAGGCACAGCATCATCGCGGCCATCGCTAGGAGGACCCAGACCGGCCACCATTCCGCAAGTATGGTTATCGAAGGGCGAGTTTGGTATGTGATGATCACCGCATCCTGGCCATCTTTACCATGAATTGGCGGAATCGAGAAAAGCAAGTAGGCAGAGGGATACAAGTATTTAGAGAAAGTAAAGATGACTTGTTTGCTGTTATTAGACAACAGGATCGAGCGCTGGATGGGATTATCCGGACGCCGATATGTTCGTGACTGTACAGTTACAATTGCGTGTCCACCGTTTTCGTCGATTGACGGATGCGGAACAGGCAAAGGAGAAACTTCTGTCTCGGTTTGCCTGTTCGCAGTAGGTTGATTTGATGAAAAGATAAAGTAATATCTGGATACATGAGTGGTTGTGAATTCCATTGATCCCTCTGGGCCGCATTCGCCCGTGAACACCACCATGTTTTTGAGAATTCTGCCCTCCGCTCTCCATAGTAGGTAGGCATCTCTCGTACGAATGATCATAAGAAACACTGGGGCATCTTCGCGAAACGACCACTCAACTCGTACATGTGAATCAGATCGTAGAGAAAACGTTGCAACCTTTGGGACAATTTCCGTTTTATGTTCTTTTTTGAACAAAGGGAAGTGGATGTCTCGCCTGAGTGGCACAACGTCGTCCAGAGGCGGTGCGTCGCCATCTTCCACCAAGATCGCTTCAGCCTCTATCTGTAAATCACTGTCGGCACCTTCCTCCACTAACCAGGGATTCTTCACCCGCAATTCTACAGCACTGACGTCCCAAGCATCAATCTTTATCACTCGCCGCTCTCCAAATTCCATTACAATACTCTTAGATTCCGGACATAGGGGAGCGAGCGGCCAGAGAGATATCATGAAAAGCAGCAGACATGTAGCGAGGATCATGAGGAATATGATATATGCCGGTGAGGGGCCGGGTTCTTGGTCGTGGTGACCGGCGGTGGACCATGACATGGAGCGGTGGGCATTTCTAGATGATCGGTAGAATAGAGAGGTATTATACATGGATGGGAGCTCAAGAGTGCCGTATGAAAGAGAAGATAAAGGTCGCGGATTGAAAGGATTCATATCTGGAATAGCCAAAAGATAGACTTGCAATGTGCTTTACTTGACGGGTCAGCCTCACACCCCCCTCCCCCGTTCACCCGTGCGCACACAAACGCAACGCGTGGGTTACGCAACGTGAGGCTTTCGGCTTGTCCAAGTTCAAGGCACGGATTTTGACTTTTCAATGACTTTTCAACTTGACTGTCGTGATGCATCAACCGGGACTCATTTTGCTATATCATGGGATGTAGGATGTAAAAGATAGTCTTCCTACTCGAACTTTTCTGAATTGCGACGTTCTGGTGAGCCTCAGCTGGACAAATGCACTCCAGTGTTCGTTGCCAGTCAGATGTCCTTCTATTTCCCAAACAGCACATGTAGGTCGTGCTTACATTGATTATTCGAACCTACTTGTAAAAATCCGTCCTGTATGCTGTCGTCTGGCTAGGCCACGTGCAAAAGGATATCGCAGAGAACATGCAGCATTTCACGAATTCAATCATCGTCCTCTATCATATTGTTGATCCTGTAACTGAAATCCTCGAAAGTAGATTTACGCCCGTAAATTCACAATGTGACATCCCATTGAATACGACAGCGCGATTCCCTTGCTGTTACTTCATACACATTAGCTGATGAACGTGTAGGATTCGCTAGTACTGTCGAATAATCCCAAGTTTCCATGACGCCGTCCATCTTGGACGTCTTGTTCTTTTCTGGAACATGGCACAGGCTGGTATCCTCAAAGCAACTCAGTGCTTCCCAGAATGAAACTACATTGTCTCACTGCCATAACAGTTTTAACATGTCAACCTATTCTTAGCAATACGTGTCGTACCCACCGTTTTTATTGTGTTAACCCAAGGGAGGCAGCGCCCCATCTATTCACCATTTCTAAATAAAGATACATACATGATACCGGCATCTTCCCATCCACCCGGAGACGCTCAACGTCATCAAAGGTTGCCAGGTCCAAGTGAACCAAATCAATGTGGATGTGCTACGGTGGTTGCTCAAACATTCATCTTCTGGAAGCTTTCGAGGATGCCCTAAATTGAGATGGGTGGACCGTCCTCGTGCTCTGGACCTTCTAGTTGCAGTGAGTGTAGTGCTAGCTCTTAAAGGGTGGGCTATTCTATCGAACCTCTTCACCTGCTCATTTCGGCAGGCGTCCTCTCAACCACATTCCTCGATAATCTGTTGGATACCCTAATTCGCTACGCCCTCGTCTTCGGTTTCTTATTGCGCTCAAGTCTTTCAGGCATCCTCATTTGGTCGTCAACAGAAAAGAAAATGTTGGACTTACAAACCCTTTCCACCACCGAGTCAGTTGGCAAAACAAACTCTTTGTCCCGCAAGAATTCCTTGCAGGAGAAATTCGGTGCACTCCGGGGAGCATTGGGCAGGAAAAGATCACTGAACAATTTACTACCAGCACAAACCGGCTCATCATCTGGGGCACCCTTTTTTGATGAACCCTCAAATGGAGCACTGACGATGGACTCTGGAATTAGTATGCGCGGATCCAGCAATGGTAAATTGGCCTCGTCGACAAGTGGGTCGACAACGTTACCACCACTTGCAGGCATCAGGAAGTCAAGGAGCGATGCCAGAATGTCCGGTTCTGGTGAGCTGGAGGGAACTCCTAATGCCTCACCGCAGCAGCAGACACATCAATCAAGCGGACAAACCACTTTGACCAGGGCACATTCGGCTGGGAAGAATCAAATGAAAGTGCAGAAGGCCGTCTCCATTGATGTATCTGGTGGAGATATTAGCAAGCAGGTGCTTTCTGCGAATTCTCCTGGAGACCGGATGTCCCTCAAGTCACTTTCCCTTGGCCGTCCCAAATCTGGACTATCAAAGAGCAAGGGAACCCATGTGTCCATGCCTACTGGTCTTCAGCAACCGAACGAATTACGAACCGCAAAGTCCGCTGCTCAGATATCACAACCAATCTACGAGGACTCTGCATCGCAGGAAGCCCTGGATCAAGTCTCAGAACTTAACGTTAATAATTCATCTTCAGCCTTCACATCGCCCGTGAGCGGTAGTGTTGATTCGCTTGGCTTGACGGCGTCGAACACCAACGTAGGCGTAGTTACTTCTATACAGCTCGGCACCAAACACGCCAAATCTCTTCCCAAGATCAGTACACTATTCACCAAACTTCCCAAGAAATCCCGTGCTTCCAGCGCAACACCAGGCTGCGACGCCAACCTCACTTCCCCTGTTTCTCCTCTTGCCAGCATTGGCCAGCTCACAACTAATCAACGCAAGGGTACCCTCTCTGCATACGAAATCTCACCTTCCACCACTGCGCCGGGTCTGCACCGTGATTACCATCTTGATGACTTTCACATCGTGCGTCGAGTCGGTAAAGGCGGTTTTGCGAATGTATTCTTGGTGCGCCTCAAGCACTCTACCGGACGATATTACGCCTTGAAGGCCATTAAAAAGCACGATGTCGTCAAACTAAAGCAAGAGAAGCAGATTCTAAACGAGAAGAACATTCTGAGAAGCATCAATCATCCGTTCATTGTGGAATTGTATCATACTTTCCAGAATGTCACATACTTGTTCATGACAATGGAGTATGTGGCGGGTGGAGATTTGTTCTCTTATTTGAGGAAGGTTCAGGTAAGCCTTTCATTCCACTTTCCGTCATTCCATGAACATTCTCATTGAGACTCGTGTTCATATATCTAGCGTTTCGCAGAAGATGACGCCCGGTTTTACGTCTCTGAAGTTTTGATTGCCCTCGAATACCTCCACTCGTACAATATTGTATATCGAGATCTCAAGCCAGAAAACATCCTCCTCGACACAACAGGTCACACCAAGCTCGCCGATTTTGGGTTTGCTAAAATCGTCAACAAAACTACACAATCGTTTTGCGGCACACCAGACTACATTGCGGCTGAGATCGTAGCTAACAAACCTTATAATAAAGCGGTTGACTGGTGGTCTCTCGGTGTCCTAGTGTTTGAGCTAATTTCGGGAAAGACTCCTTTCGGGGACGAATCCTCAGACCGTATATACGAAAACATTCAAGTGGGAAAAATCAAATGGCAACCACTTGTCAAGGGCCCCGCCAAAGACCTCGTTAAGCGCCTGCTGGACCTGGATGTAGACAGGCGACTGGGGTCTAGTGGTGATGGCGCGGAAATTCGACAACATCCGTGGTTCAAAACATTACAGTGGAAGAAGGCGGAAGCACGTCAGACAACGCCCCCGTTTGTTCCTGCATGCGACGCTCCTGATGTGATTGAACGAGAGCGGGCTGCCCGAGGAGCAAGGGTGGACGATTATATGGAAGTCTTGAAAAGTGGATCTACCTCTAATGGGTTCTTAACTACGGATCCGTTTGTTGAACTTTTCAAGGACTTTTAGGATGATAGGACTGTAGTGCATGTTCCCGTAACTATGGCCGCTATTACACATCATTTAGTCTAGCATAGTCCGTAGAAGTTTTCCGTCTCAGGGTCATAGTTTTTTTTGTAGTATACCCTTGGGCTAATAGAAAGACGGTGGTTTATATTTTGGGCTTCTTTGCGCGGTATTTCGAATAGCTATGTGAAGAGGTTTTACGAACAAACTGCGCGAGCAGTCTTTTTCGCCATTTGGGATAGGTTAAGAGATAAACCTCAGCAGAATTACAGGTATTACAGGATGAACAGACAACCAAAGAATCTTTCTATTGACGGGAGAGTGGCAACATACGTCTGCCATGCCATCAAATGGAGCTCGCTGAACTTATTGCTTTCAATTGAATTCTGTTGTAAGAACAAAGATTCGTCGCAATTCTTGCCAAAGAATGGGAGTGAAACTTACTTGCTGAACATGGTACGTTCAAAATCCAGGATTCTGTAATAACCTGTATAACCTCCTTGAGTGTCTGCTTATCCGCTTCAGGGGCTCTGAGGACCAATTGCACTTCCTTCCGCATACCGGGAGCAACCTGCAGAGCGCATTTAGGCAAGAGCGTCGGGGTATTCATAATGAACCATGGAAGTTTTGCTACTAACCGGCCCTTGCTTGTAGCTTGAAGTAATGCAGCTACCGGGTTGATGCTTTATTTTGAATCTGGCCGAATCGTTGCCCACGTTAATGATTGTCAATGTTGCTTCTGAAGATTCGCCAGCCTTCACGGTTCCAAATTTAATTTGCGAAGGCAGGACATCAAAGGTCCCTAAACTCGGCAATTCTGCAACAATGGAGTCAGCAACATTCGCATACAACTGGTCTCTCCGATAACGTGCCTTCATTCTTGGTCAGTCGGGCTGTTGACGCTGTGTTAATTTGGCGCCGGGCATGTGCCTCGACCGCTATGTAATGGGCATTGGGAACCATTCCTGGCTTACTGCTCCTCAGAACCGCTGGTAAAGGAACCTTGGATCTCCGGGGTCTACCGAGAACGTCGACGTTGCGGGGGTTGGTAGGCAAGTCGTTAGGATTTGGTTGAATCACGGAATGAGGCGTATGCTCTTTCTCGCTACTGACAGTGGGCACATCTTGCATTGCCAGTGAAGATTCCTTCCAACGCGACGTGGTTTTAGTTAGAGTTTCCACCTGAATATTGTTGTTAATGTTATACCTGAGAAGGGTTCTCTTCGCTTGAAGGCACCTCATTTGTTTTTCCAATGTCAACCGGGGCTGGTTTGCTGCAGACTATGTCTGATGCATAACTATCAGCGGCTGGTGCTGTATCCACCTGTCGTTGAAATCAGTCGGGACGCGATTTTCAATATATTCCTATGTATACGTGAAAATACCTTTCGGGGGATCGGATCCAACTGGGTGGACTGAAGGTCAGAAACATCACTTTACAGTGAGAGCAACAAGGCTGGTTCCTACCTTATCCGGTGAGATTTGTCCCTCCGGACTGCTAAAGTAGCCAGGTATGACATCTCCATCGCGAAGCAACCGCTGCAGGGATCTTCTTTTTCTACTGGGCACGCGGCTATTTTCATCCGGATACAAGGCCACGGGCTTCGAAGTTGTTGGCGTAGAAGCTTGCAACTGTTTTGAATGATCGTAAATCTACAAGGATCCAGTATCATTAAGACAACCTGGTAGCAGGGAGAAACAATGATGGTGCGCCACCTCTTGTCCCGCTGCTCGCTTCTGAATTAGATCACTCTCCTTCAGTAAATACTTTTGTCGTATAGCCTGTTCCGTAGTGTTACGATCTCGCCCGTATACTAGTTTGTCATCTTCGATAGTTGACTGACGTGTTGTCAGCTCCTCCGCTACATTCTCTGCATCGGGGTTAAGCTTCTCGTACATGGCGTATCCATTTGAGCTTTGTTCTTTGCCCACTTTCCAGTTCTCGAGAGCTTTCATGTCGCTCATTACGAGTTTACGCAGATGTTGTGTTACACGAGGATGGCAGATCAGCTGGCAAATCGACGTGTTGAGTGGACATTCCATCAATTTGGAAGAAAATGAAAGTTCATTTACCTGTCTGTATTTCACAATCGCTCCTTGTTGACTCTTTGCTATATAAGAGTCTTCAGTATCGTCGTCCGATACTAATATTGTGAGACATAATGACGACGGGCTCTGTTGCAAGGGTTCGTCTATAATCTTCACACTGGGCTTGTCCTTGTACTCAATTAGATAATTGAGTGTATCCAGATCCCTAAGTAACTCCAAGCCCGATCCATCTTCCCTGAGCAGAAATAGTCTGGGTGCATTTCCCGGTCGATAAGAGATATTGCTGAGAGAGCTGCAGAGTGCGCGTTGCCCCAGGAGACTCGTAATACTCTCTGGGGAGGGCGCTGATGTCGCCTTCCCGTCGGTCTGCATGAGATTGACCTGAAAGGAACATAGATGTGTCAGCGAGGCGCACTGCTGGTCCACAAAAACTGAGTGACAACGTACCCTAGATTGCCCACTTTTGTCTATCTCGAACCTGTTACCAGCCCAGTCATGCATGACGAGAGAACCGTCTAACCAATTGATGTAGTGACTTCCCGCCTCCTCATGGACATGCTGTTGATAGGAGGCAGGTTTAAAGAGTGCTTTGCCGGTGCAGTCAATCTCGAGGAGCAGGTCTCCCTGCAGATTCCTATTAGGTGTCGTAGAGCAGGATCGCAGTTGCAGATGTCTGATATACCTTTAAAATGCGATAACTGGCCTCTGATTCTCCAGACTTGAACCATCTCTCTACTACGATCTTATTTGGGAATTCTAGACGAGTCACTCCACTGTCCCGATTAAACATCAGTGATGCATATCCTCGGCATTTGATATTGATTTCTACAGGCTTCTTGCATGCTTCGTCCGTCTCTAGTTCGGACGTGCCCGCCACTAGTTTTGTCGCAATGGAAGTACCATCTGCGTGCTCGCAGGTGGTTTGGCCCGCCTCATCGGTCTTAACAATGACCATGTCTTCTCTGGTCACGTTCACATGTTTGCTCGCCAGATCCTTTTCGCAGATAATTTTGACACTTTCCACCGTTGGTGGTCGGTCCTTAGCTGTAGTTAGCTTTGTTCCTTCCGCATTAGTACTTGTGCATACACCGGATTGACGCTGCGTGGTGACATTCCCGTTCGCAAAGAGAACTTGCACCTCGTTGTTGTGAAGATATTTAACCACAGTTCCCTAACATTTACAGCGCTTAAAAGTTGCATCATCATATACCATTGACGGACGTTGTACTCACCTCTGGCGTTATGAGTCGGCCCATTTCCTCGCCATTTGCTACGTCTGAAAAACTAGGACTAGAATTAAGGGAAAGGTTTTTTTGAAACACTGTGCCCGATGCGCTCCATTCTATGGTTAAGCCGTCCGCTGTAGATGCCTGTACTAGCTTCTCTCCTGCGGAGTTGATTGAAACACCGAAAACGGTCCCGTCCTCGAATGAGGCAGTAAAATACGGCAATCCTCGGAGGGTTTGAGGACCTCTCCAGCTCATAATGAAGTTACGGGAGTACAAACTTGTGCAGGAGTCTTTCAACGAGATGACATTGAGCAGACGGTCTTACTCGGAGATGACGATATCCCATACCAATTTCCTTATCCATTTGCTTCACTTTCCGGTGCCGAATGTGGACTCCTGTGTTTGGGTACATAAAAGTACAATCCTCATGGTAATGGATTATCTGATTCCCGGTAGAGTATACGTAGGTTCTCTCCGGTTGCACCGGATTAAGATACTGAGACTTGTTGTCATACAGCTCGGAAAATAGTCCGAAGCCAACCTTTGTCTTTGCCTATTCTTCGCAAATATTAGCGGGCAGCCGTAGTAGCTGAGCACTGATTCAACTTTGACGAACCTGGCAATCAAATTCTACACCAGCCTGCGTAGCCCCAGCTGGTCCAGGACCCATCACAGCCAACAACACGGCAGCCTCACGCTCGGAAACTTTCACTCGAACCTCCGGATTCAAAACTTGAGCGCCTTGCAGGATCTAATAAAGATGTTCAATTACCGCATGAGCAGTCATTAACTGCAGATTGATTACATACTTGCATAAATGCATGGCTGTTGTGATGCTCTAACCAGTGCCAGTCACTTAGAGGACCATCCTGATCAGATTCCCATTGGTTAGGCTCGAGAAGTTCTTCGAATTCGAGCTGCCGTAATATGCGCTGTGTCTCCTCAAGATCCACTTGATTTGAGAATTTCTGTATTTCAATATTTTCAAGATGATGTGTTCGCGATGAAGCGGGGGCCTCCATTTGACCGCTGCGGACGAGCTCGTGTATGTTCTCGATGTAGCGCCGCGTACGATAAAGTTTACTAATGTGATCCATCAGAGGCTCTGTGTCCACTCCCAGTGATGCAACTCTGCTCATCTTGCGAGCAATGTAGGAATGCACATCAGCCATTGGAACTGTGCGACTTCAGGAATCCAATTTCCCAGTTATTACAGGTATCATAGCGGATTCCTGCAATCAAGACTCGTACTTACATGTCACCTTTTGCGTGGTTGAAGTCATCGTCCTGCGGTCGATTTGACGTAATTTTGCTAGACCTTGGGGTATGAAAAACAAGCTTTGTTGCAGCGGTCTCAATGTAATGTTTCAAAGCCGCAATTTCCTCAGCTCGCCCAGCGAATTCAACCATTGAGGTATCTGCGGGCGGTTCGGTAATCACAGCTCGGCCAACTTGTTCTAAAAGAATAGCCAGCAATAGATCTACGTTGAGAAGGCTCTCATTGGGTACAGCCCGGATCAGACTTCTAAATGAACGCAAAGTCTCGCGCAGCCGCCCCCGATCAATATCTGGAATGTTGATGACTGAGTCGGTCGAATAAAATGTCTGATAGATCTTACGCTTCTCAAGAAGAGAATAGATGCTTTTTGCGATCAAGTCAAATAATTCCTTGTAATCTTTGGCTTCCGTTGCCTGGACATCCAGTATCGCCAAGCTTTTCCAAAGTGAGGGATCTGGGACATTCTGTACCATTTGGCGGATTATTTTGAAATCCTCTGCTGTTTGCCAGTTCGAAGGGGGGAAATCCTTGTCATCACCCCCAAGTTTTTCGGTGGGCAGTGTCCGGCTTTCTGCCGGTGAACCACTGAGCCGGATAATCAGATTCATTTGGACTAATGTCTCCTCCATCAAAGCAGAATAGAAGCTCGGTTCAAAATCCTTGAGGGCGTAATACATATCGGGTCCATCCTGAGGCTCATCGCCTATGGGAAGTTTAGTAGGAGCCCCGCGACAATGTCCGACAAGACCCACTCACCAATTGTTGTTGGTTTCGCATCTAGTTTTACGGTCCCTCGATCCCGAAGTTTATTCTTTCGTTTGGAGACCTCACTAGGAACTGTTGCAGATTCTGGCCGTGACGCAGGCTCTGGCTGCTTTGCGGCAGGTCCAGCTGTCACCGATCTGATCAGATTATGCTCTCGGCTACAATGGCAATGCACTTACCTTTAGCATTTTTTTTTGGCGACGACTTGGCACGTTCTTTGTCTTTATCCTTCTCTTTTTCTTTTTCCTTGTCCTTATCTTCCTTCTTTGGCGTCTTCGCTTTCGAGACTTCTACTGCATCAGGAGGAGTGATGGCAGGTTCAGGGGTATCCTGCATAATAATACAATACCGTATGAGACAAGTCTTTGGTTCGGTCAATGCATCGTATAAGCACACCTTCACTGCTTTGGCTGCGTTTCGCATCTCGATTCCCTCTTGCTTCAACATGACAAGCCGAACTTTCATGATCCGAGCTAGTAATGAATCAGAAATATCGCTCTCGGAAGTCCCGCCATCTAGCATGGACTTCAACTCTTTGCATGCATCATGACTTTTGACGTTTTCAGCTGCCTTAGAGGCATGTGGTGGTGAATATGTAATATGAAGCTCTGAATGCACAGGCAGCGGCCTACCCAGGACAGTAAAGAAGCTTTTGAGATAACTGAGAACCGTTGTCGAGTACCACAAGCGATAGTATCATATAAGGCTTGGTGACCACTTGGTCCTATCTCTTTTGAGTCCTGCGTGTCGGAATGAATTGCAAACAGAAATGCGTCCCACGTATCCTGATCTTCTGTTTAGATCAATGCTTTCACAGAACGCCAAGATACGGAACCAAGGTCCAAAACAAAAACACTCACATCATTTACTGGCAAATTTTGAAGCGGAAAGGAGAGAGATGCTGAAGCTATCTTATCGTTCCTTCCCATGTTTGCGCTCCTCAACCGGTTACAGGTATACCAGGTTTGTTGCTTGGGGGATGTCTGCAGCGGGGAGTGATTAGTAATGCATTTCATAATCAATTTCGGACGCGAACGTCAGAACGCGAAGTGTGCTGTGAACGCCAAAGGTGTTCTAACCGATCAAAAAATGATCAGAGACTGGGACGAACTGTCAGAAGAATGGCAGGAAACTACCGACGCTTTGCAGACAGAATCATATCCGACTGGCCCATTCTCGGGGAGTCAAAGCGCCGAAGATGCGTCGGACGACGGAAATGCAGACTCATCTACCGTGCGAGTCATCGGAGATCAGCAGAGGCACAGTGGCATATCGGCTAACTCACGCCCTTGGGAAAGGAGCCAGCTGAAGGATATGTTTAGCCCCCTTTCTTTGGAGAGACTTTTTAAAGCCCCGGTTGGGTCAAGGCCTGATTCAACTCCTCCCAAAGGAATGGCATCGCGATATAATGCAGTTTCAGAGCGGTGGGCGGACCAAGCACTTTCAGATACAGCACACTCTGTCGCGATGATGCATGAAGAGGCGAATGCGCTGCACAGACCGGAGGAGAAAGGATATCCATCGGAAGAACCTCTTGTACACTGGGACCATCAAATACCTGCCCACGCGTTCGCCGAACTGTCATTATTTGTGGACCCAGATGTCCATCCGAAAACGCAATTAGCTGATCTAACAGGCCTGGACGTCTCCGCTTCGCGCATTGAGGGTAATCAAGATATATCTTTATCACTAGGTGAACGATCATATCGGGATCGTGGTGGGGGTCCGAGCTCAGAAGGGACTCCCAAGAAACATCGCCAGCACGCCCAGTATTGGGGAAACGGATCCATAGGAGTTCCACGGGGACCGCAGGTTCCAAAGAGAACAGAATGGCCAGAGGCGCATAAGAAGTTAATGCTGCCAAGAAACAATCTTGGAGCCGACAATGATGATCCCCCTCGCCGCCCATCGACTGGCAGAGATACGACTCTCAGCAATACTTCGTGGCCCGATGGTGCCGACCTGTTTCAAGTTGACTACGACACAAAAACGCGCAGCTACCTTGAGGCACTTGTGGATGAGCTGCGAAGTAGCAAGCAGCAGCCTCAGAATCAAGGGAGAAACGACGGAGGCGATACTGGCATAGACCTAACCCAGAATACAAGCGCGAACATTGAACTTAGACCCATAGCCTCTACGACCCACGACCTAATTCCATCACACGACTCGCAATTGGAGCCATCGATTACACACCTCAATCACAAGGTAGGTGACACCACATGTGTGCGCACAAGCTTGGGTGCTCTATTACTTACGCTACCCAAGTCATACACTGTAAATAATGCACCGTACTACTCAGACGAGGATGAGGCTAATGAACCAATCGACATACCTCCGAGCGCAGAACCCGCCTCTGCGGATGATTGTCCAAGAAATGTTAGCATGCCCGCAGACCTTCAGAGCTACCCTTCAGATATTGATTTTTTGGAGGACGTGTTCGAAAACTCTATCCGAGCTTCTCGCTCTCGGGGTCCAGCACAAGCCTTCGCTGGGTCTGTGGAAATACATGGACAAAGGGGGAATCATTCCGGTAGCCCGAACAAGTCGTCAACCAAGTCGGAATCGGGAAGGAGTAGTCAGTCCAAGATTCTAACAATTCGAAACCTTAGCAGCGCGAAAAATAAATGTAAGAGCTTGGAATTCGCTTTCATTTGCGTGCTTCTGCTTAGAGTCATTTCTTCTTATAGCATCAGTCATACTTTCGCATCTTGGTGCTAGCTCACAAATGCGATTCAATGAGGACAAACAGCGCTGGGAAGAAAATGATGATTTGATGGAAGAAATACCACACTCCGTCGCTGAAGGCACTGCTCAGGCTTCAGCTGCGCGGCAAGAGCCCGCTGAACAGTGCATTACAGGAACTGGCCCAGTACCTGCGAACCTTGAGCAAGAGGCACAATACATGTACGGAAGTCCTGACTCCGGTATGCTTTTTGCAGTATTATTACTTCGAGTACCAGTGCCAACCGCTGTTCAAATCTAGGCGACATCCGCAGCGTGGCCGGTTGCAGTGACGCAACAGTTCAAGGTAAGGCCATAACGTGATTATCGTAGATGCTGGCAACTGCTAAACTTTATTTAAGCAGGGACAGAAACGCAGCCAGAGATTGCCACAACATTAAGCAGACAGCCGGGAGATCAGCTTCAAAGGGAGCTTCACGGTAGGTAGGATGGCGTTTTGCTGTTTCTGCGCAGTGGTGGTGATCCATGTCGCAATTTCAAGAAGAGTTACCACAGATTCGCAGCCCCACCTCAGTTCGGTCACAGCGAATGGTCTTGGAAGACCTCCATACTCCTGCTGTAACCCGAACAGGTTTGTAAGACCAAACTTGGAACTCAGCACAAGAAGGTGTGCACCAGGGATCTGCCGGCTTGGACCGGTTGTTCTATGGATGCGCCAACCCAAGCTATTTACTGACGTGGGCGTTTTCCTTGAAGGAAGCCGATTCCAAAGTAACCCTGAGCGGAAGGAAGAGCCGGGGGAGCCAGGCACTTCTGGCGGAATGCTACCGAATCTTGCGAAAGCCCTAAAACTCCAGGCGGACTGGATGACCATGACTCACCTGGATCTAAGTCGATACGGGATTGGCTCTGTTCACAGTCTGAAGAGACATGCCCCTCAAGTGCGGACTCTGAAAGTGTGAGCCCGAAGCAGTCCATGTCCGCAGCTCAAAGTATATTAACCCTTCTGTGCGATGATGGCATTAGGAACGACAATAAGCTTCCGTACCTCAATGGGGTTCCAGAAACTGTCGCGGTTTTGCATGCTCAGAACAACCTGTATGTCGTCATGGTCATCTGTGCCCTGTGGTGTATCAAAGTACTCACATAAACTTCACATTTTGTGGCAGCCTCTCCAACATCACGACATTTGCCCATCTTCCAGCCCTGCAATTTCTCGATATATCCGGTAATATGGTTGAAGATCTCTCCGGTAGGGTTGTCCTTGTGAGTACAGAATATCGCATGCTTGCTCAGTATACCTAATGGTCCACCAGGGTTGACGTGTTTACCAAATCTACGTGAACTCCATGCGGCAAATAATAGAATCCGCCATTGTGCCCACCTGATATATATGCCTCGCCTAGTACGAGCGAATCTTCGTGGGAACAATATCGCTCGAATTGAACTAAAATTCCATGGGCCGTAAGTTTCAGCATGTTATCCGACTACAAGGTCTCCCGTGTTTAACAGGCCTTGATCTCACATGACACCAGTTACCGTTTGGAATATTTGGATTTATCTTGCAACGACATTGACAATGTTACTGGAATTGAGCGCCTCGTGTGCCTCCGAGAACTGATACTAGGTACGTAACAGGATTCCAGGTGTCCCTTCCCACGATACTGACCGTCTACTAGACCAGAACCGTCTGGGTAGTCTAAATCTCCGAGGAGAGCTGTCGAACATGGAAGTTTTGAGCCTTAATGACAATGAATTGCAAACATTTGACGGCCGGCACTGGCCGAACCTGCGACGATTGTCACTGGACCGAAACCGAATACAGCATTTCAGCCACGAAAAATATTTGTCACATTTGCAGAATCTGTCAATAGAGCGTCAGAGTGTGCCAGTACTGTAAGTCAACATATAAGTACTGTCCGTGTCAATGATGTTGACGGATACTGCATTCAACCCAGGATGATAAAGTTTTCGCACCTACGGCGACTCACTGATTTGCGTATTTCAGGTAGTGTCGCGCTATCCCAACATCAGAGCTTCGGTCGTTCACTTAACGGTCTCACCAATCCATTATAGGCAATTCGTTTCGAGACTTGCGTGCTCTGCGACACAACATCCGGCTGCAGTTTTTGGAGGCACAGGCGACTGGCATATCGCATATTCCTGAAGACTTTGCAAGAAACCTACGGGAGTTGGCACATCTGAATCTCAGCGATAATGAAATAACAGAAATTCAGACCGTGCGACATCTGAAATCCTTGCGGTCGCTGATCATGACAGGAAACGCGATTGAGGACTTTGCGATGATTAGTGAGGCTTTGAAAGGGCTAACGCGGGTGGAAGTACTGGATTTCAGGTGTGAAGATGATCTGGGCGCTGAATACTTTGCTGTATTGCTAACGCGTCTTTTAGGCACAATCCGGTCACTGCACGCTTTTATGCACAGCGGACAACTCCGCTGGATGAATCGCAGTGGTTGACTTCAGATGAGCTTTTCCGCAAGCAGCTGAACGACGCGGATTTTGTCCGACGGACATGCTACCGCAGCAGCTTGATAAGCATACTACGGGGTTCACTTCGATCCTTGGACAACATTGCAACAGGAGAGCCGGACAAAAAGGTGGCTAAATATCAAATGAGCCGTCTCAAAAGCTCGTTGCGCAGATCAATGAGCAGTGTCACGATGGGAGACTAGGAACGGTATTATAATTGATGAAGGTTTCAACAGCGGCCTATACAACTTTTGGTGCCATCGATATGATCTTTGTCCATCGCTTCTGTCTGCACTCGTTTGCAACTGCCCCTAGCACTCTATTCCCCAATGGCTGCCCCTGCTTGTTCAGCATGACGACCGCATTGTCATCAAAGCGCACATATGACCCATCTAATCGGCGGACTTCTTTTCGAGTTCGTACCACCAGCGCTCTGGCCACGTCTCCCTTTTTCAGCTTGCTCACGGCCGCTTGAGCGGTGCTCGGTCCCGTCTCGACATTCAATGGCCGCGCCTTCTTTACGACGCAAACAATCTCATCCCCCAAAGAAGCGTGCCTTGCACCTCCAAGTACGTTAATGCATTCAACCAACAGGGCGCCCGAGTTATCGATAACCTGTTTTCAGTCCGTTAGACTTGTTGCAGTTGAGAAAAGAATTAAAACGAACTTACTTTCAGTAAGCTCTTTAGCTGAATCATCTCCAGACACTCTACAGACTAGTTGTTGTTCGTCGAATTCGTCGACCCGTTTCACTATGGCAAATGTGAAGATCACCGCTCTGCAGTTTGTCTTCCAATATGATGGTTGCTATGAGGGTCACGTGATATTGACAGAAGGCTCAAAGACTCAAGTTTCATATTCAATCGTCGAAGATATCTTCCAAGCTGATATTGGCAGATGAATGCAGCGTTTGACGTAGCGCAGTTCCGTTATTTCGCTCTTGCCCGTCCTGGTTGCTTCTTTGGTTTTGACGTTTTTGTCAAATGTTGAATTCCAGCAAGATTCAAAACGCGCGACGGTTGGGCTTAGTACGCTTAGTTGACTGCTGGCAAGATGCGACTGGGGCAAAAGTGTGGCATCCCAACTCACAAACGATTGGAACAAAACAGATACTCCCAATTAGGAGCTTCTTGTCGAGCGTACCATTAGCAGATTTGTGAACCAGGGTACGTGGAGCAATTCTGTTGGCTGCTCAACCCTATCGGTTTTTGCCGCGCGCGCCTTGGAAGCTGCAAGTGCTAAAGTTCCCCTCCATAGTGCCAAATCTTTCTCGCGCATAGCGCTACTGCGGACAGCCAGCCACCCCATCCCTCCCCCAACTATTTATCAAGGTGTTCTGCTGTATCCATGTCTGTTAAAGACCGAACAGCCGAATTTCACGCGGCTGTAGAGTCAATACTTTCCCGGTCGGGTCCTGGAAGTGTGGTGCCTGCCGAACGACATAGGCTTATTAGTCCCAACGGAAGCCATGCAGGTCCCCAAACAAAGTCAGATTTTGCCAAAGCGGCGGCATCTATAGGAAGGGAAATAAATGCTACTGTAGCAAAGTTGCAAAAGCTCGCGCGGCTAGCGAAGCGGAAGACCTTGTTTGACGACCGACCTGTCGAGATTAACGAGTTGATTTATATCATCAAACAAGATATCGCAAAAATAAATCAGCAGATAGCACAACTTTCGGCATGGATGCGAAAGAACGGGCCAAACGGGGCGGTGGCTGCAAGCGGACGAGCACCAAGTGGCGGGTCGACCAACAGCAATCGGCAAATGCAGGAGCACTCGTCGAATGTGATTACAAGCTTACAAAGCAAGCTTGCGACAACGTCGAATGAATTCAAAAGCATCTTGGAGATACGGACGGAAAACATGAAAGAGCAAAAAACCAGGAGAGATCAGTACTCATCATTTTCCGGAGTACCGACTACACCATCAGGAGGAATAATGGGTACTATGGGGACTGCCGGTGCCGCATCCGATTCGCCATTGTATAACCCAGAGAGAAGAGCAACGCCAGTACCTTATAATTTGGAGAATCAAAAGGCAGCCGTCCCTCCTGGTGATGGCGCGGTAGTGATCGACTTCGGTTCTGCGGGGATGCCGTCCTCGGGAAACGGAGGCTTATTGCAGCAGCAACAGCTTGTTCCAACCAGCTCAACCGTAAATATGGAAATCATTGAGTCGCGATCTCAAGCAATCGAGTCGATTGAAGCAACGATTGCGGAGCTTGGGCAAATATATCAGAACTTTGCCTCCATGGTAGCGAGTCAACGGGAGCAGGTTCAACGAATCGACGAGAACGTGCTTGATATTGAAATGAACGTTGAAGGGGCACATTCACAGCTGATAACATTTTATCAAAACATCAGCAGCAATCGATGGTTGATGATCAAGGTGTTTGCGGTCTTACTCGTCTTTTTCCTGATCTTCGTGTTGATGACGTAAATACTGATTGGGGAGGAGGAAGCAGGGAGGGGAAGGCGGCGACGATCTTTGTCGCGCCTGATCATTTAGATTATACTACTTTTACACGTTATTTGCTGCTTGGGATTTGAAACTATTAATATACCTCATGAGACGGCAAAGAGCCGCTTGATTCTGAATTCTTTTCCTCCGGTTCTCTACAAGATGATTCATCGTGTGCTCTATTCGCATTCTACTGTGAGTCAATTGTGAAGTTTTGAAGCCACACAAGCCACCATCGCGCGCATTACATAATCAAGCAAAGTACTGGGTATCTCAACCTTCTGCCCTTCCAGTCTACAGATCCACACATCATTCCGTAGATCCTAGTGCCTTCTTCTCTGATTCAAAATGATGACTGTACGTAATTCCAAGCACTCGCACGATTATGTCCTGAAAACTCAGAGTGCGCCAACGTCTGCCTCCAACGACCGACTGTGCCATATTTGTGGATCGACATTTGCCAAAGCATTCCTCCCGGCCCATCAGAGAACGTACGTAGCTACCCTTTTATGGAGGAGGATTCTCATCTCAAGATATTTCCTTTCAGATGCGTGAAAAGGAGTGTCAAAACGAGTGCTCGGACATCGAGGGTTGGATTGGCCTTCTCAGCAGCTGCAAATGTCCGAACATCGTTCTATCCATGCACAAATTGTACGTTCTCAATGACATTACCGTGGGAGAACGAGAAGCTGACCCTCTGATGATGGATTCGCTTCCTTCCAGGCATGGAAAACATTCCGCACCACAAACTTTCCGAGCATCTTCGAACCTGTCGAGGAGCCCACACCCGCTCCTCAACGGCATCCGTTCTGAGACGGGGAGCAGATGCGCACCGCCAGCAACCATCTACACGGATGACTGCGACCACTCTTACCCGGGAAGCAGTGTTAATGAGAGCGAATCAAGCTCTGCAGAGGAACTCGAAGAATAGTCCTGGCCGCATGAACGGCTTTGATGGGGATTGGGATCTAGACCGGCAGGCATTTCATGGGCCGTACGAGTTTGAAACACATAAAAGCACTTCCAGAGCTGCGGCTGCAGCGGAACGGCAGATGGAACCCCCAAACCGCTTTGTGCCTAAACGAACAGTGACAAGTGCAGCAAATCTTACTAATAGGTCAGGACAAAGCAGTAAGAATACTTTTTCACAACACCATGACTATCATGATGCGGAGCACTGGGAATCGGATCGTATGCATCATTCACTTTATGATTATGAGAAAGAGGATACGGGTCGTATAACCCATCCAGAGTATAACCATTCCTCACAGGAGGGGCGACGTCTGTCCAGCACATCCGCCGCATATCAACAATCCTCATCGTTCGGGCAACACGAATCGAGTAGTTCTCTGGAAGAAAGTTATGTAGACGGACCAAGGATACCGTGTCCTTCTTGTGGACGAAAGTTCATGGAGCAGGAACGGCTGGTAAGTAGCGCAACTGAGCAGTGCAACAGTTGTCGAGGAAACATTTTAAGAAATTGGGTGCAATAGGATAAACACATGGCAGCTTGCGCCAAATCCCAAAAACCACGAAAGATCTTTGACGCCAGCAAAGCTCGTGTCCGAGGAACCGAGTTGGAACAGTATGCTAATCGCCGATCTGATACTGGCCAATTAGGGAGCCTCAAACAGAAGGTATTTGGTTTCTTTGATATTGCATTGATGAACAGGACTTTAATGCGCACCATCTTACCACCAGGGCCTGCCACATGACGAAATTTTACTGAAACCGCGCAAAGCAAACTGGCGTGCGAAGCATGAGAAATTCATTCAAATGGTCCGAGCAGCGCGGCAACCCCATCCGTCTAGCAATTCCACAGAAAAGAAAACAGGGACAGTAACTCGCACACCGGTTGGCCCGTCCGAACCTGATCCAGACCTTGTGCCATGCGACTATTGTGGCAGACGATTCAACCACGACACAGCTGTACGACACATACCCTTCTGTCGCGACTCCAAGCAAAAATCACAACATCGCTCCAGTGCTAGGCCACACAATGCCTCAAATGCGTCGAGCCCGTCAAAGGAAGATATGCTCAAGAAACGGACGGCCTATCGACCTCCCTTGCCAAAAGTTAAGGGCAAGTCTCCCATAAAAATGCAATAATCCTTCCATGTTCTGGCAACGCAGTGCTCCAAAAGGGCCCGACTGATCAATTTTAATGATAAATCGAAATAATATGCCGTTACAGGGACTGTCTAAAATTTCATACTCATTTCTTTCCCTTCTTCTTTTTCTTATTGGACGTTGCTTGTTGCGCTGGTGGTGCAGGTTTCTGTGTCACAGGGGCAAGTTGCGGGCTGTCTGGGGGCGTTTCCTTTTTTGCTCCAACACTACAATATCCAATCGTTAGTTATGATGATTACAAGTACAATGTAACGACTACACCGCACCTCTTTCTTCCCTCAATGTTAGCGCTCCCGGTTCCGCCTGAATATAACCGTAGATGTTATCCATCATCTGTTCTGCTCGGCATCAAAAGAAAATAAACTTACCCAGTCCTCCACCAGCTAGTGCGGCTCCTTGCGGGCCTTTGCCGATATCCCGCTTTCCCTTACCCTTCTTTGCATAGGTAGAACGATCTCTTTTAGGTAACCACCTCTCTAAATTCGTTGAGTTCATAATTAATAAAAGTCGGGGATGCTATCAGCATATTCGAATAGATACCTGGATCTGGTGCAACATTGGGATCAATGTTTTTAGGAAGTTTTGGCTTTCGCTTTCGTTTTTTGGGCTTTGATGACCCTTCAGCGCCGGTTTCACGCATGCGCTTGTTGTTACCCGTACTACCGAAAGCCGACTCAATGGCGTCAACATCAATGAAGCTCTTGGGTACTTGGGCGTCTGATGGAAGGTATTGCTGATACTGCTCCGCCAGTGAGGGATCGAACTCGGAATATGCTATTATGAGTCCAGCGACCGACTCCACGTCGGTAGGATCAGCCTTAACAAGACGTTCATAGTCTTGAGCAGCATCCTGTGGCCGCTGACATTTGAGCTTATAGGAGGCTAACTGTTTGAGGATGGGCCGCTCGTTCTATACATGCCATAAATGAGCACAACGTGTAACTTAAATTCCAATCAAGGACTTACATTTGACCCCTTCCAGAACCGTGTTGCCTCTTCCAGCAGAGAGACAGCTGTGTCCACTTCGTTTACTTGTCCGTACAACCAAACCAGCAAGGAAACCACTGCGGGTTGATACCGCTTATCCTCACTGGCACTGTCAGCAAAAGTCTTCATTAGATTGAGCGCTCCGCGAAGGTTTGACTGCTCAATCAGCAACTGAGCCAGGGCAAGATGGATGGAAAGAGAGTGTGGAAGCTTTTGCACGTATTGCTGATTTTTTTGCATACTTAAGTTAGCCAGTTTAGCTCACATTTTACAAAAAATACAGAGACCCACCTGCAACTCTTCCAAAGCTTTGGATGGCAGCTTCTTTTCCTGCAGAGATATACCCGCTAAAATTAGATAGGGGGTATCGTCACCCGGGTATTGATCACAAAGAGCTTTCGCTTTTTGTCGCGCATCACCAAACTGGCAAGTCACATCTATGAGATTTGCAGCAAAGAGCAGAACGCTATTTGAAGAACATTACCTTGCTCATGGAGAGAGACAACAAGGCGCCGTTAACAGCAATAATCCTCCTTTGCACACTAGTGAGTTTGTGCTCCAAACCGCTGGATGTTGCCAAGCGATACAATTTTGCGGCGTCCGGTAGATCCCGATTCTTTTTAACAGTCATTAAGTTGTTGGACGCAATGGCCGAGATAGCCGTGTCTGTGCCCCTACGAATAGTCAAGGTTCGTCAATGACGGACTTGCGTGTGAATATGATGAAATTAAGCCTACTTCAATTTTAAAACCGTTTCGTAAAGCTCAATGGCCTCTGCGGATCTTCCTTGTAGTTGGTGCACATACGCGAGTTGTACGGCGATCACTGCAAGTTCCTGCTGAATCTCCTCCTCTGAGTACTGTTCCGCTGCCAAAGACTCCCGACAAAGTCCTATATTCAAGATTTAGGATCACTATCTTTTGCAGTACCCGATAATAAGGCTGTGCAGTACCTTTCGCCTTCTCTAATAAACTGGCAGCTTGATCGAGTTCCCTTTTTGCCAGATGCATACAAGCCACATTATATGCAACTTCGTAGGAATCAGATGATACATCTATCTCCATCTTTTCGCGGCCTATTAATTCTTCATCGCCTAGCGATTACTGTCATACAGCGCGTACCTCGTCGACGAGTTTTTCGCCATTCGCCACGGCGGCCGCTTTGACAGCCAGAATGTTCGCTCGCAACTCTCCTTGCTCATACTAAGAAATGCGTCAGTCTTGGCCCCAATCTGTGAGCATAGGCAACTCAATCTACCTCTTCTGCGCTAGTACTCAATTCCTTATATATCTGATCGCAATTATCATACTTCTCGAATCGATATAGCTTCAAAGAGGCGAATCATTCAGAATCGATTTGACTTCAGTTTCCAAGCATCTGCGGGCATCGATATCTTACGACTTGCGCTTCCAGATGTCTTAAGCTTCTCTCGACATCAGAACCAAAGTTTTTGGCTGCATCTTCGCGCTGCTTGCGGACGAGATCCAAGCAATCTTGCAGTCGGTTAGCCCGATAGAGGCAGTATGCTCGCTCAAACACAAGTTCCTCTCGCAAAAATGTCGGGATTGTCGGTGAGTCGATTAGTTTGAGAGCATTGGTATACTGCTCCAGCCGAATCAGCGCGACGATCTTTGGGGATCCTTATTAGACGAGATGCATCTGCGTAGCTCGTAAGCTGACGAGCCCAAGGGACATACCTTGGTGTGAATGGCATCTGGGTCACTAGGCTCCGATCGAAGAACTGCATGTACAAAGTGGTTAAACACACAATGTCCTTTTTGGCTTCATTCCGCTGTTCCGGCTCATACTTTTGTCACAAGTCTCGACAATTTTATCGTAGTTACTGCCGAGACACATCGAATTCAGCTCCACAAAGAGTCCTTGTGTCGTCTCCGCCATGGCCTCACAATGGCTCCCGAGAAGTACTTCTGGATATCACAGGTCCATGAAAGCCGAGTGTTCCGTTGTCCTGCTGTCCTCTTGTCGCTGTGCCGTCGACCTTGCACGTGACCTGCCCTTCATGGAGCCGATCAAATGAGGCTTATTACGAGATCGGTTGTGGGAAGCTGCCTGGATCTCCTCAACATGTTCCGAGCATTTCGCCATAGCGCCAGAACAATTGGGCGATATACTTGCTCTAGACTAGAATCCGGAGCGTACACGACACGATCAATGCCATCTGTGCTACAGGCAGTAGAATGTCCGCAAACACAAAGTGCTAATAGGTCTGGGTCGCAAAGACTCGGCGACCAGCATTCAAATGCGTTCGCAAACGCATTTCAATGTGCCCTTAGTGGGAAAGCTGGGGTTAGTCGTCCTGTGTCTGAAGCCGGTGTACGAGCGGAAACATATACTCATTGAGATAACTTTAGACCACGCGAGTTCCTGCCAGTCTGGCGGCAACGTTCCTTGTTAAGGCGTCGCTGGAGACAGCATTGTTTTCTTCCTCGCTTATAGATGGTAAGGTCTATTGATCGTATTCACACGCAGTGCAGCTGGACATAGACGTAGCCTTGCATGATCTATGCAACGTTTTATACCTCTCACTGATGCTTTTCGCTGTTTTCGTAGATGTCTAGAATGCCTTAGTGATGGCTCCAGGCAGCCGCGACATGATTTACTCTATATTTATACACCTCACCATTTCCGACATGTTGAATTTATATTTATTACAAGATGACAATTCAGGGTTGTTCGACATTGTCTTCCAAGTCGGGCTCATCATCTTCCCACAAAAGGGGATCATTGTCATCGTCTGGACTAAGGGGCGGATTCCCTACTGGGGTGTACCGCGCCCCTCCAAATGCGCTTCGAACTTTGCTGAACAGACCTCCTCTTGATGATGCCGCCCCTCCTGTCGAGGGACTAAGGCGAGTCAGACCAGCACAGCAAGCGCAGACTTTGCAACACTACTCACAGCTCATTGGCGTTCGTTGGGAGCGCGACCCCACCTGGAGCCTCATGGTAATTACTTCTCGCTGTCAATGCAGAGAAAATTCGTGCGCTTTGCAGTGCAGCGATGAACCTTGATGGCAACAAAAGAAAATCGAGCAGGTGGTATGCATCTGGGCTTCGATGAGTTTGGTGTCCCTCCCGTTCACATTCATCCTTCGAACTCACATAGCATTCCTCCCAAAATTCCTGATAGATGGCCAATAAATGAAGCCCATGGAGTAATGATGGCCGCTATGCCAAAGATGATCCAAGGGTACGCAACTCCTGCAATTTCCCTTCCAAATATCCTAAGGGCAAATTGAAAGTCAGGAGCAGGTTGACCCACGCTCTTGAGGGAACTTTATCGCACCTCCGGGGAGTAAAGATACCTCTCTCCAATACAGCTTCAACCGTCAAAGCGGAAAATATGAGCCCCGAAAGACCCGCGGAACACGCTGTTCCCCAGCCCGTCAATGTGATCAGCCCCAGGATTGAGCCAAGTAATACGTAGAGGAAACTATTGATGAAGCTCCACAGGAAAATGACGTGAAGGAATTGGAAAGTTCCAATGTCACGTTCGATAGGTGCAGCAAAGGAAGGAAATGCAAGGATGTTGAGGACCAGGTGAAAGATACCCACGTGCAGGAATTGATTCGCAAACAGTCGGTGGACTAGGCGACCAAGAAATACCGCGATCTTCAGTTGAGCTCGTAAAGCCTGGACACTTGAACAAACTTACAGTTTGCGACGGGGGCCTTTAAATAAGCCCATGCCGCTAGACAGCCTTTACTTGTCCAAGCCAAATCCTTTGTAAATATGTTTAGGAAATGGATTACGACGCAAGCACTGACTATAATGGCTGTTCCAAGAGGCAGGTCCGTGTACGCGGATGTGAGAAACTGTCCAACTCTTACAACGCCCTCCCGTAGCGCGTGTCGTCGGGATGTCGAGGGTGCCTGATCGGACATCTTTTGGAACTGGAAAGCGGCAGATAAAGGTACCAGCACCTGCCAGCCTGCTGTGCGAAACTGGTGAAGCTTTGATCTCCGTGTGGAGTGGCACTCGCGCATCATACACGTGACACTGTGGGAAGAAGCCCAAGATGACGCGTCGCCAACAACAAAGTGCAGCAAATCCATCTGACAATCATCCTCGAACGAGAACGATAGCTTTTCGTTCATAACCACCGTTAAGAACCAACATGGACTACTTTCCGGGAAACTGGGGAAACCCTCGCACTGGCGGGGAGACGTACGGACCTGTCTCCCACAAGGCAATGCCTGCTAACCACGCTACTCCCACCACTCGCACACAGTAGGTGGTCAACGCAAATTAACCCTTGAGAAGCTTGAAACTAAAACGTGCGAATTTTTCCTTCACACTAGGCAGCCCATTGTCACGGGTACTTCTGTACTGGGTATCAAATACAAGGATGGAGTAATGTTGGCTGCAGACACTCTCGGTACATAATTGGCTTCATTGGAGCTTTCCTCCCTCTGATAACGCTAACAATGGACTTGTAACTGTAACAGCGTCATACGGTTCCCTTGCCCGGTTCAGGGATGTGGAGCGGCTAATAAAGGCTGGGGACTCAACAGTGGTTGGCGCGTCGGGGGATATTTCCGATTTTCAACACATCTCCCACATGCTAGAGAAAATTCTGTAAGGAGATCTTTTGATGAAGCGATACGCATAGCAAATAGTCATTGATGGCAAATCTCTTTCAATAGCATCAAAGAATATAATACTGAGGATGGACACAAACTTTACGCGCGCCACATTCACGAATACCTTTCCCGTGTGATGTATAACAGGAGAAGCAATTTCAACCCTCTCTGGAACTCGCTAATCGTAGCTGGGGTTCGGGATCGCGATGGTGGCAAGTGAGTTTTCCGACACGAGTTTCAATCAAAGGTCAGCCGTCTCATGCGCTCGGTGAAAAGATTCTTGGGTTTTGTAGACCTTCAAGGGACCACCTATGAAGCATCTACCGTTGCGACAGGCTATGGTAGCTACATTGCTCAACCGCTCCTGCGAAAAGCTGTAGAAGGCCGTGAAGACACGCTGACAGAGGAAGAGGCTATCAAAATACTAGACGATTGCATGCGTGTATTGTATTACCGCGATGCGCGCTCCTTGAACAAGGTTTGTCATGTTGCAGATGATTGTCTATCGCGCATCAACACATTTACCACTGTAATGTAGATACAACGTGCGACAGTAAATGCATCTGGCGTAACAATTACCGAGCCGTACGAGTTGGAATCAGAATGGGCATTTGCGGAGGGCATCCGTGGTTATGGCGCAACAGAATGAGTTGACGCTATTTTGTTATCTAAAATTCCTGAAAAACTGTGCTTTTTGCATTGCACGCTTTGGTTGCTTTTTGCATTTTGTTGCAGAGCGTGTTCATTTGCGCAAACGCGTGGCGGATCGTTGACTATCAAAATTTGACTTTTTGACTTACGCATACAACAGAGGGGTTGATTTTTATTCATGGACATTATTGGGTTGTACAAACGGCCGACCGTTCGAACGGCGGCGGCTTTTTGAGATGGTTTTTTTAAAAGGGGAGGTCCTCCGTCGTTCTCCTCGCTCATTGTTCAAACGATCAGAATCGAGATTTCAAGGCTTTCTCCAGCAGGATAAAACGAAGAAATCATGTTCATCTTTGACGCTTGGTCACGGCACCGCGAACTCAAACGCCTATCTAAATACGCAAACCGACGACAAACAGCGTCCAGTCCCAAGAGTTCCACCGTAGGAACCATCACTCTTCCCAGAATTCCCAAAGCCAGCTACGACTGGGACTCACCCGATACCAAAGCCCGTCATGCGGCAGAATACCACTTTGAGGTTGAAAAAACGATACGAGAACAGCGACAGCGTGCGCAAATCATGCAGGAAAACTACAAGAGACCGAAAGAAGGTGTCTTGGTGGTTCTTGCGACCGACGAAGGTCAGCAAGGTACGACTGGTAGAATTTGCGCTGAGCCAGAACAATATGCCACGACGGGGCGACGTCCAGTGAGCCAGTACCCGGCAAGATATGCTTCCATGGATGCAAAGAGGCCGAACCTGCAGCAGCAGATCACACGGTCGAAAACCATACAGGAAACCAAGAGAAAGTCATCTTGGTGGGGCAAGCGAAAAATGGTGGATCCCCGTACTGTAAGATCTAGCGAGGAATACAACAGTCTTGAGCATGTTCCAACCACTAGGTGAGTTTGGTCAATCCAGTCTATCGTTGTCGGCTCTCCTTTAACATTTATTTTGCTCTCAAGAATGACTGTCTAGATAAACCCCCCCCCCCCCCCCCCACAGCTTCTGCATGTCCCTACCACTCTTGTTCATGACTCTTGCGGCTGGACCCGCCACCCTGCGCCTCATACTTGTTACTTGTACCATACAAAGATAGATTAGATGCCTATGAATATATAGATTGACTTCCAACATTCCCTTCCTGGGCTTCCTCCTCATCCATGGTGCTATCGTCAATTGTAGATTCGCCTCGTGCTGGTTTTTCTAGTGCCTCCTCCAATAGCTCTGCGGATCTCTTAACTGCTGGAAACTGTTGCAAGGCCATAGGGGACTGCTCTAGATATGTCAAGGCATCTTCAACTCTAATTCGCCAGTCAATGTGCTAGGACGGGTCGCAAAGAATGACATTTAAGAGCCCACCAACCATAAGAACATTTGAGGCACAACCAACCTCGGCATTATATTGCTGCTCCAACTGCGTAAGATTGGCCTTGTAATCCGTACTCCCAGATTCTTTCATAATCTCCTGCCACTTTTCTTGTTGAGCATTCAACTTTTGGTTTATTGCACTGAGGTCTTCAACCCGCTTGTTGCATCGCTCGAGTAAGGATTTCAACTCATTAATCTCGGCTTCGTGCCGGGTACTGTCCATCTGATAGTCAAAGTCATCAAGGTTAGAGTACATTCCAATCTCGTTCAGAGCTGTAGCAGCCAGGAAACTGCTCACTACCTGGATATCATGTGCTAGTTTAGCATTAGTTCCCCTCAATTCCTCAACTAGTGAGTGCAAGCCCGCATTTTCCTGGGCAAGCACATTAATTCTCTGCGTATCTAATTGACTGTTCGAGCTAGCTGTGGCCTCGTCCAATAGTCTCTTGATGTCGTTCAGCTGCTTTCTCAAATGTGTTATTTGTTTGCGCTGCCCTGCATTCTCTTGAGCCAGAATTTCTTTCTCGTTCACCCATCTCTGTTTTTCTTTCATATAATCTTCTTTTGAACTGAGTTGCTCAGCCAAGCCGCGCATATAGTGATTTCGCTCGCTTCGTAGTCTATCCACATTAGTCGTCGCTTCCGCTAACTGTTCGCGAAGGGCCTCGATTTGATCGTTCAATGTGGCGCAAACAAACTCTGTCTCCTGCCGTTCCTTTGCTAGTGAATCTTGTGCAGCTTCTAACTGTGTACGAAGTGTGTTGCCTGCTTCGACTTGCTGACGTATTCGTGCCAATTCCGCATTCAATTCTGACTTTTCCTGCACCAAAGAGGCTTCTGCCGCGCGTCTTCCCTGCTCCGAACTGTCATACAGCGACTGAAGACTTGCGAGGTCGGTTTCAAGTTGTGATTTGCAATCTTCGGCCGCTCTTACTTCAGCCTGCAGTGCAGAGTTTTCCTCAGATAATCGAGCCATGCAATCCTTGTTCTCTTGCGAGAGCTGTTCGTACTCGGTCTGCCACTTCAACAGGCTTGTTTCCAAGTCAGAAATTTGTAACTTGGCGGTTTCCAAATCGGATTTGAGCGCTGCCTTGTCAGCAGAAAGATGGTCATGTTCTTTCTCCGATTTCAGCTTGGATTTGTAGTCGGCAATGCTGGATTCTAGCTTTGCTATCCGTTTCTTCGCCGTCTCTTTTTCGGCCCTCAGCTCTGCATTCTCTAGCGCTAAGCGAGATTCTGATTCTTCACGCTCGTGCTCCAGTGTCAATCGTTCCTCTTTCAGTCTCGCGACCTCTTCTCCAAGCTCGGCAATCTGCTTTCGCGCATTGTCCATATCAGATGTTGACTGTTCTGCGTTGAGCTTTGCAACTTCCTCTTCAAGCTCGGTAACCTGCTTTTGTGCATTATCTATGACGGGAGAGTCCAAGGATTTCGCGCCTCCTTGGCTCTGAAGAATTTCCTTCTCAGCCCTCAATGTACGGATTTCCTCCGTGAGCATCTTCTCTTTATCCTAAAAGATCATTAGTGCTTGTCTTCAAAGCGATGGTTGTAGATGGCGGAACTCACCAGCAATCGACGAATGACTGTTTCTGCACAATCAAGTTCAAGCGCGTGAAACTTTTCCATCGAAGCCTATTCTCCACGGTCCGTGAGTACGGTACGACGCAGCCACTGTTCTCGATGACCTGGGTATTGTACCTGCTCCTTCTCCATCTTTGTCCTGTACCATGTGAGAATTTGATCCCGCTGATCGGCATTGTACTCCGCCTGCTCCAACTCTTCTTCTAATCTTGCAATCTCGTCCAGAAGCTGCATGGGAAAAAGGTTTCGCTTAGTATATATGAAAGCACATTACTTGGATACAAAGCACGCGCAGACCTCTCTGGTACTAGGGATTCCGGCCTCGTCCAGTCTCAAGGAGGGAATATTATTCTCATCTGAAGCATTGACCTCAGCATCCGGAATCTGATCTAGTCTGGTATTCGGGAGTCTGTTCACAATCCGCCGAAGACGATCTATCTAAGAACAAAATACCATTAAGTTCCTGAGTTGGTAAAGGTCAAATGCCAACTTGTAATACATTACCTCCAGCGTACTCTGAATGCCCTCTTGTTCTGCCTGTTGTTTAAGATCCTGCAATTGGCGCTCGTAATTGTGGATCTGGGCAAGGAGAGCCTGCTCACGGTCAAACCTGTGCGAGGTGAATCAGTGACAGATAATACACGGTCTTACATTGCCCAGAGCTTACCAGCCTAGCGTCTGGCTTTGTTGAGGAGACTTCCCATGGAGATGAAGGGTTGTGTCTGCCAGTACGCTGCTATTTTCAACCTGCTCCGATCTTTCCTCCATCCAGATCTCACCCGATCGCACAACGTTGGCGACAACGGATGAAATATGCTCTTCCTCTGCAAGAGCGTCGTGAAAACGGGAACATGTCGTCAGACCACCCATGTGAAAGCGATCATCGTCTATCATTCGTGTCGATGATTGGGCCCTGCCTTCGGACGTTCTCTGTAGGTGCGCTGTCACGGGAGACTGGGGTTCCGATAGCGATTCTGGGGCAAGGACGAAATTGGTATCTATATCCGAGTAAGAATTCATGAGTGTCGCTATATGGTACTGTCTCCAGAGTATGCTCCTAACCTGGTGTTGCCCGAGCGTTGAAGAGCTGTCGAGGAGGAGTGATCTCTAATTGCTCCCAGTCTACAACATTTTTGACGGCCTCCCCCTCCCCCTCCTTTATAATTGATATCCCAGATTCCCAATCCTGAGAGTCTTTGAAAGGGATATCGTCCCCTTTCCGGACCGACACGGTCATAGTATATGGGGCTACGTCGAGAGCTTCCGTACTCCGTGGCGACCGTTCCAGCGCCGGCGCTGCGAATGAGCCGTTGCTCTTTGCATTCGCGCGCGGGCTTAAGGTCCCGGTTCGCTCGGACATTCTTCTTCTACAAGTAGGCGAGAAAGAATGCGTTGCTTACTGGCGATCCTCATTGGGTGATTTACCAGCCATCTTCACAGCCGGGGTGGACGAGCACCTTCGTAACGCGTAGAGACATGTCCGAAATCAGCAGAGGGTTCGATCCTCGCTGAGAACAATTTCCTGTGATTTTTTCGGTGCTTAGGTTGATTGGCTCAATTTTTTTGAAGACTGCTCCACTTTAGCTGAAACCCGACGGTGCCAACTAAATTCCAAGATCGGAGGTCAAACTCACCACAAACAGCCCTCCCCAGACCTATATTTGCCCTTATCATGACCGAAGACAAGCCTGCAACCGGCGATGTTAACCTGCTTCTGGACGACGTGACGGGGGAAATGGTCTCCAAGTCGTGAGTATAGTAATATATAGGCAGTCAGCACATGAACCAACGTGCAACCTGTTTTGCATAACCACATTCATGATTATAACTTTTCTTTTTCTCTACCCATAGTGAGTTGAAGAGACGAAAGAAGCAGAGAGAGAAGGAGGCGGCGAAGGCAGCAAAGGAGGCCGCTGCTCCCAAGCCCGCTGCCAAAAAGGAGAAGGAAGTGGAGGAAGAGGAGCTAGACCCCCGCAAGTACTTTGAGAATCGGTCCAAGCTTGTCCAAAAGCTTCGCGAATCGAAGGAGGCATATCCACACAAATTCGAGGTTTCGATCTCTCTTCCCCATTATATCGAGAAATACTCGAAGCTGGAGGACGGTGCTCGACTTGACAAGGAAATTGTGACAGTGGCCGGACGTCTTCACAACTGCCGTGCTTCAGGAAAGAATCTCATCTTCTACGATTTGCATGCCGAAGGAGAAAAGATCCAGATCTTGGCATCATCCCAGGACTCTGAACGAGACTTCCATGAAGTGCACAAGAACTTGCAGCGGGGTGACATCGTCGGTGTCAAGGGGTTCCCGGGTAAATCTAAGAAGGGGGAACTGTCAATCATCCCGAAGGACATTATTCTCCTTACCCCGTGCTTGCGCATGTTGCCTAAGGCTCACTACGGTTTCAAGGATCAAGAGCTCCGATACCGGATGCGCTACCTCGATTTGATCATGAACAACAACGTGAGAAACAAGTTCACAACAAGAGCCAAAGTCATCAACTATCTTCGACGATTCCTCGACAATCTGGGATTCCTTGAAGTTGAAACCCCCATGATGAACATGATTGCTGGCGGAGCAACTGCCAAGCCGTTTATCACTCACCACAACGACCTAAAGCTAGATTTGTTCATGCGGATTGCTCCTGAACTCTACCTCAAACAATTGGTGGTGGGCGGTCTAGACCGAGTCTACGAAGTCGGAAAGCAGTTCCGTAATGAAGGAATTGATCTCACACACAATCCCGAATTCACAACTTGTGAATTCTATATGGCGTACGCTGATATGTACGATCTGATGGACATCACTGAAAGCTTGCTCTCTGGTATGGTCAAGACTCTGACGGGTGGCTACAAGGTCAAGTACCACCCTAATGGACCCGAAGGGGAAGAATGGGTCCTCGATTTTACTCCCCCTTTCCGTCGTGTCCAGATGATTCCCGAGTTGGAGCGATTGTTAAAGGTCAAGTTCCCCCCAGCTGAAACCCTAGGAAATGAAGAAGGACGTCAGTTCCTAGACGATCTCTGCAAGAAGAACAATGTTGACTGCTCAGCTCCACGTACCAGCGCCCGTTTGTTGGATAAACTGGTTGGAGATTTCATTGAAGTGCAATGTATCAGCCCCACGTTCATTACCGAGCACCCACAAATGATGTCGCCGCTCGCCAAGGCGCATCGCTCCACTCCCGGTCTTTGCGAGCGTTTCGAGTGTTTCGTCGCCACCAAAGAGATCTGCAATGCATACACCGAGTTGAACGATCCTTTCGATCAACGCGATCGATTCGAACAGCAAGCCGCAGACAAGGCTGCTGGTGATGAAGAAGCTCAACTGATCGATGAGACATTCTGTAATGCGTTGGAGTACGGCTTGCCGCCTACTGGTGGTTGGGGATTGGGTCTTGACCGTCTCACGATGTTCTTGACTGATTCAAACAACATCAAAGAAGTTTTACTTTTCGTAAGTGTCATTTGGTCAGTGAGCACCATTACCGGTTCTAAGTATAACTCTTCTACCCAATAGCCTGCCATGAAGCCTGAAACCCAAGAACAGGAAAAGCAACGAGAGCATTTCATAGCAGAACAAATTAATCCACACGCGGTGAACACTGAGATCGGCGTTCGCTCTACCTAGAGTTTACAGTGGATAGAGGAAGCTAAAATGTCATTGATCATGTTAATCAGACTAAATACAATCTGTATCAGGGTGATTTTCCACTATTACATCCTTGATTCCCATAATTTCACTTTCTCTTGCTTTTCGTTCCACCTCCCCCAGTACCGCCTCCGGAAGCACCGCTCTTCTCGGAGCTTGAAGCTGGTTTACCTGCCGTTCTCCTATTTCCACCTTGGGTGGCAGGCGGTTCATAAAGGCTTGTAGTGCTGGAAAAGCCCGATCCCGCTTTTGCTCCCTTACTGGTGGCAGGGCCACCGGTACCAGTAGATGTAGGTTCACCTCTCGTACCGGCTTTGGGCTTGGTGCGTTGTCGAGATGCTATTGGCAGGGTTAATGCATGAACACGGTGGGATCCAAGTTAAAAGGATTTCTTTGGCTGACCTGAAAACTTCAGCTTTTCGCCGCCTTGTTGCTCAAGTAAACTCACATATGTTGGAGCAGATTCGTCTGTTTCATCTATTATGCATGTAGACCAGTTCGCAAATTAAATCAGCAGATAGTCACAACTTCTGCCTAACCTACCCCCAATAACTTTTACCAAAATATATGTCGCCCTTCCGTCCAGATACTTTTTTGCATATTCCTTAGATTTGCTTTGTAAATCGATCACTTCCCCTGTCTCTGATGCTAAATCGACATTTTCCAGAAGGTGTGAAAAGCCGCAACTAGTTTTTAGATGGTGCAACAGGACAGACGCTAAGGTGTTGGGATTTACAAGGCGCTCTTCATTGGCTATAAGAGAAAAATGGATCAAATCAAAGTTTAAAGAAACTGACGAGGCATGACGGACACCGACCTCCGTATTTTACAACGATGAAGGACATTGTCGATGAAGGTGTAAGAACTGAACGCTTTCCCGTTGCTTACATCTTGATTAGTAAGCAGTTGCTATAGCACTAAGCTTGACCTTCATGCAGATCTCGGGATAGCATTGCTTTAAGGAATTTGGGGTTGGGTTCTTGCTGAGGAACTCTTTCCAATCATGTCCCACGCACAAACACGAATTTGCCGGTCCATTCTAGCCGAGCACTTTGGTCCTCTTGTCGAGGTAATCGCTGCTGCTACCATTCACGAGAATGCCCATGCTGACCCTCATATGTAGAAAGTATGCACTGTACTCCTTCAAAGAGGTCGTAGCAACATGTCGGTCCTTGTTCGAGCCACTGACATGCCGCCCCGGCAAATACGAGAAAGCTTGTTTGTCCTCATTCAACACAACATTGTGACATACGCGGAAGTTCCAGAAGGCACCCGCATGGTTGTTTATTATCAAGCGGACGTCCGCAACATCATACTGAGAGACCGGTTTCCTTTGTATATCCGGACTGTTCAGGCAAGATTTGGGGAGGAGGTAAGTGCACAAGTTCCGCTATCATTGGGACGAAATGATCTCTAACCGCGGTGTAGAGCGAGAGAATTCTTCGCGAAGTCTTGCGACACGGACGTATCAGTTACCTCTTCCTTTCTCAATCCAAAGCTACGAAACTCTCACGAGAACAGCTGATAAATTGGTTTGTTCGGTTGGTGGACGAAAAGGTTTTAGTGGAATGCACGCACGACGACAGCCTTTCGATCGATGACAAGAGGATGCAGGAGGAAGCGACAGAGGTCGCCAAGCGAGGTGGTCTTCCCTTAACTGCCACGGAAATGACAAAATTACGTCGAGACCTGGCGCAGAAGCGAGAGGTCTTGTATGATGATACCCAAGACACTGGAACCAAAAGGAAGATTGTACGCGATCTCGAAGAAGTTGCACATACGAAGTTTCAAAAGTTTGCGAACGATGATGGGGAGGAGCCCATCGATGGTACTAAATATTACCGAACAAATTATGATCGGCTGCATGTATATTTACGGAATGAGGAAGTTGCTAAAGTTGCTGAGCAGCGAATAAACAAAGGAGCGGGAGAAGTAGTTCGCAAGCTGCTGGCTTCCTGCGAACACAAAATGCGTAGATGCAAAGGAGAATGGAAGTCGGACGCCGTCAGTCAGATAATGTTGGCTTCGACATTGGATCCCCAAATTCCCCTGGCAGTCGACGACAGCAGCGCCAATCCAGTGGTAGACTACTTGGAAGCCTTGGCGCAGGACGATACTCGTCTCGTCTCTAAGGAGTCGGAGGGAGGGGGAGGACAGTATGCTGTTAACTTGAAAAGAGCAGGAGAGGAATTGAAAGCCAGGTTGATGGAGTCAATCGTCCAGGAAAAGTTTGGGGACGCGGCCCGACGGATATGGAGAATTCTCCTAATGATGAATAAATTAAATGAGATGCAGGTTGGTTGTCCGTTGGAGAGACGATTAAACTGTCATTAAATTGATTCTCTTTTGACTCTTGTACACGTATAGATTGCGAAGTTTGCCCTTATACCCGTTAAAGAAGCGCGACATTATTTATATGCTATGCTCAACTCTGGTTTGGCGTTTATTCAGGTCCGCGCCTTTTTGTTCCTTGTAAAGAACCACAACATCATTAACGCTCCCCAACAAAACAGGACGTTCCCAAGACGTTGGACCATTCCGCCGCCCGAACATTCTTCCTTTGGTACGTTTCCGTACCACGGAGCACCACCATAATGATTGAATCCGCCTACCGAACGCTTGGCAATCTTAAACAACGAAGAACGAAGGAAGTCGCTGCACGTGCTCGCTTAATTGACAAGATGCAGCGGCTAGACGTAATCTCTGGAGAGGCTAGATTGAGTGAAGGGGAGTTGAAAGCAGTGGCCCAGCTGAATCAAGTTGTAGGGCAGTTGATATGCACTGAAGTTAGAATGTCCCAATTCCTCATGATTTTGCAGGAATTTTGAGATTCTGAACGGACTTTAATAGAAGGGATAAGCCACGTCTGTGCCACTGACGCGTATTCGATCAACTTAAACGCCCAACCAAAAACTAGCCTGCATGCGAATTCCGCACAAATGGACCTCGCTTGGAAGGTGATTGTGCTAGTCGGGGCACACATACTTGCCATCTTGCTTGCTCTCTCATGGATTAGGTTGCGTGCAGCTCCGGGCAAGAAGGAGCGGGTTGTCGTCCTCGTTCTCGGCGATATAGGTCGCTCTCCTAGGATGCAGTATCACTGCCTGTCGTTAGACAAGCATGGCTTTGATATTCACTTAGTGGGCTATAAAGGAAAGGAGCCGTTGCACAGCATACAAAATTCCAAAGGCATCAGCATTCACTATATTGACGCTCCACGGAAACTTTCGGCCAGCTCGTCACCATTCCTCTACATTGGACAAGCCGCTGTACGCATTCTAAGTCAACTATGGCAATTGATAGACGTTTTATTGTTTCGCATAAAGACACCAGGCCATATACTGGTTCAGGTAGGAGTGGAATGCTCAATCGGCATTTTAATATTGGCTCATTCATATGGCCTTTGCAGAATCCTCCTGCCATTCCCACCCTCATTATCGTGCAATTTATTCGTGCAGCTCTAGGGTCCAACCTTATAATCGATTGGCACAACTTTGGATACTCCATAATGGCACTGACACTAGGCCAAAAGGCCAGTGTAGTAAGACTAGCTAGATGGTAGGGTCACTCATGATGGGTTCTACGTTGTCGCGCAAAAGATGACATGAAATTGTTTGACAAAGGTACGAGCGGACGCTCGGGGCCTTTGCCACTGCTCATCTATGTGTGAGCAAAGCAATGGCGTCGGAAATTCGGGATGGTCTCCATGCACGGTATGTTATCCATTCCGCCAATTTACTACTGCTTCTTGGGGACCCAGCTCATGTCAAGGTATTGTTTTAGCGGAAAAATAGCAATACTGTACGATAGACCCCCCGAGGATTTTCGACGTCTGTCTTTAGAGGAGATCCACGAGGTTGGTGGACAAACTATGTGAATCCGTCCGATCTTCCTTTATATTTGAAACCAGTTTACCTCCCAATACGATTGGCGTGGAGACGAATTAAAGCATGGAGTAGAAGATAGGGCTGCAAGTTCTCCTTTTACCTCTTTAACAACGTCGGGATGTCAGTTTCGTGCAAATCGACCAAAGCTGGTTGTGAGCAGCACGAGCTGGACAGAAGATGAGGATTTTGGAATCTTATTAGACGCCGTCAGTCGATACGATGAAGAGGCAAGACGATTGGAGAAATCAGCATCGGAGCGCCTGTCAAGCATCGTCATCGTCATTACCGGCCGCGGCCCTCTTCTCCATTTCTATAAAGAAAAGATCCGCAATTTAAAGCTGCAGTACGTGGAAATCAAAACTGCTTGGCTGTCAGCGGAACACTATCCGCTTCTCCTTGGTAGGACGCATAGATAATTTCCATCCATTAGTGGCATCCCGTTGAGTCCCTTTGGTTGTCAACCATCCATAGGCAGTGCTGATCTGGGAATTTCGTTACATACATCTTCGTCTGGTGTGGACTTGCCGATGAAGATTGTGGACATGTTCGGGTGTGGTTTACCAGCTTGTGCGATTGGATATCAATGGTAAGTAGTGAGGGTCTATCAGCACATGTGAGCCGTAATTTTTGATGCTGCTTCATGTGCAGTTTAGATGAGCTAGTTGTAGACGGGCAAAATGGTCGCATCTTTTGGAGTGCCGAAGAGTTATGTGAACAAATCAAGGTGTGGTTCGTTAGTACTTTAAGATTTTCACATGGCATGACCCTTGAATCCAATGCAGGATTTACTGCACTCTCCTGAATCTCTGGAGCGTCTGCGGGCAGGGACAATTGAATTCCAGAAAAGACGGTGGCACACCGAATGGACACAGCACGCGAAATGTCTATTCGATTTGTAAATGAAATAAATAAGTTATTCAGTCTCGCCTAGGTGCAAAGAAATCGACAGCTAAGAGGTGGTAGCAGAGGTGGATTGTCGCATAACGACTGCGTGGTCCGGCGTTTCGGGAATATATGGACATTCTGATCCGAGTTCCCCAGTCTCTTGCGTTACTATAGGGTTCGATTGCCGAAGGATTGCAGTCTGCTTTTCTCGCTTTCGGATAGTATCATCGTAGAATTCTGCCAGACCGAGGTGGTGGCTAAAATGAACATACATACGTGAATAGTCGTTGGTAGTGTAAGAGCGGCTTATACATACCACAAATCTTTATAGGTTTTAGTTTTCGCTAATGTTTCTCTATATTGCTTCCCCATCGATGATGGCCACATTAGTAATAGACAATATTTTGCATTATGAAAGGGCTGCAAGAACAACGTCAACATCTGCTGGAAACTGGTAACAGATATGATAACATGTCTCACCATATCATATTGAATAGCGGTTCGCGCGTACTCTTCCATTATAGTGCGAATGGGAAGTAGGCCCTCTCGCCTGAAAACGGATACATTGTATTGGGGTGCACGAGCGAGCATGAATGAGTGGATCGCTGGAGAATGTGGTTTTGATTATTACTCTAGCTTCTTAGTATGAAAATACACGCAAGTTGGCTATACCTGATGATGCTTGTAATTTTCGCACGTCGGACAAACTGAAGATGTCGCCATTCGCAATGACGGGTACTTGTACAGCGTTCGCGATGGGTTCAAATATCTCCCAATGGCCTGGATCCTGCGGCCGCTCGTCCTTGAATCTGCAACGGATATGTTAGTGGGCCTATATCAAGCGGTCGGCCTGAGGTTACGCACCGACAATGAACACCAATTGCCTTTACACCGGTTTTCTCGATTCTTTTCATGAGGTCGATCGTCCTCTCTATAGCTGTCTGCGACTCGCTTGCTGGCAACATGCGAATTTTACATGTGATTGGCAGTGAAATCTCTGCGACAAGCTTTGACAAGATCTGTAGGCAGAGTGGATGCAAAAGTAAATAAATTGAGCCATGGCATAAAGACCTTGTAAAACGCACCGCAATCAGGCGATCTGGGTCACTGAGAAGCGCCGCTCCCATGCTCGACACTGATCGATGTTATTATTGGGTAATGAGATATAAAATTCCATCAAAGAATTCTCAGTTATCTCGTACCTAATGAAAACCGTTTGGGACATCCGCAATTAACGTCAATTCCAGCGACATCTTTTTCCCTGTAAGCATTACCGAGACAAAGTATGACATCAGCAATTATGTCAGGTACAAGATAAGAGCATGCGTTCATGAGGAGCCTACACAAGTCTCGCTGCTTGCACCGCCAAGTCGGGATCCCCAGTTCCCAGCTGTACAACCAACCGATCCATCTCTGACGGATGAATCCGTAGCGTCAGCGTTCCACTATCAGTACTAACAAAGTCGACTGTGCCTAGAATATCTGTTAAGGGCAAAGCGAAAGAGAGATCAGATCATTTGAAATACACAAGGTAAATTCCGGTGGGAAACTGACCGTTTACGACACGTTTGGATTTTATCAGCCGCTTGTCCACGGTCTCCGGACTGTAAACCATATCTGTTGAGAACAGGCCATGTCAATATATGGAAGTCAAACAAGTGGTCTCTACAGTTGAAGAGCCGTCGGGGCTTGTCGGTCGTCACCGGAAGCTTTAAAGCTTTTCCAGAAAGTACCTCTCGATCACTTCCCCATACCGCCTGTCGCAAACTCAACCCGCTTTCTTCATATCCGCACACTTTGCACTATTAACTAACCTGCACCATACTGAAGCGCCAATAGTCGCATGGGAAGAGTGCCAACTCGAACCTAAAGGTGTGGATCAGCGATACGCTGAATATACCAGACAATATACTGATGGACCGGACCATTGGGGCTAGCACCAGCTTTCCTCGATAATCAAGCTGGGTCATGATGTCCGTTCCAGCTCCTTGGACCATGCGTCGGCGTATCTGCTAAATTTGTTGAGCGTCTTCAAACATACAATACAAACTCGACCATTACATACCAATTTCGTTGAGATCGTACGAAAGTGGATTTTAAAGTATGATGGCCACCATACGCCCTTCACTAGCATCGAAGGTTCATTGAAATGCGATCCATCAAGTTTGCCAGATCAAACAACTTGCACAAAAAAAAATAATGGAAATGAATTCCATTTGGGTGCGTGCCCAGAGTTTCGAACTGATGACATGAATCACCGGGATTTACCCGGTGGACCGTATTGTCGGATCGTTCGGGTCACCTGGGACGCTCCGCCCTGTTGAGGTCATTTGCGTAAACGAGACTTTAATGGTGCTGTTGGCCAAAGGTCTCCTTCGCCAGGCGCTATGCTGAGTTCCGGTTGTTCCTCGTATCAATGCAGGATTATTTGTGCTCACGTTCGACATCTACGTGACAAGGTGCTGGGAGGCAGACAAGGCCTCTCTCCACAAAATCCTTCTTCGGCGTGAGAGATTTCTCTCCCAGCGATATAAAACTCAAAGGATGATAAAGCTGGATCCTAGCAAGCCACTCATGCCCCTGGACATATTTCTCCTCATATGTTTCTATGCAGATTCTTGTACCATATGTAAGTGTCTGCGTGGATGTAAAGAATGGAACGATGTCTTGAATGACCACGACGAACATCTTTGGAGGATGAAGGTGCTATGCTTCACGTCGTTGACCGTGCATTTCGCGTATCTAACGTCTTATGGCCCAGGTCAAGCCATTTTCCCCAGATTGTTGCCTTCCAACTCGAATGCACGGGGAGAAATGGAAGGACATCTATGCTATCTACAACATTTGGTCGCGACCCCTAGTAATAAAGTCAGTCGCCTACTTCGAAGTACCTACCATAGGCCCTCAATCAGAATTACCCTCTTCTCTGGGGCACGTGTTGGACAATCATGTTCTCACCTATCGTCTCGTTGCTGGGTTCATTGCAGCCAAAGAAGATGGCAAGGATATACTGTTGTCTAGGAAATGCGTGACCGCTAAAGATCGTGTTGTCTACATACTAAAGGGGGAACTATGGTCGACAACTTTGCACGGTCGCAAGTTTGGTCCCGACGTGCAGATTGCCTGCCCCAGACTTGGTCCCGAAACGCGCTTAGATCCAGCGATACGATCTGACACCTATCCCGTCGCTGGCTCAGACATGGTAAAATTTCGACGACTGGACGATGATGCTATCGAAGCAGTGGTAAATGAGCGCTTGTCAGAAGAGGGCCACCTTTGCGGAACAATCTATGCAATGAACTCGTACGATGAGAATCTAATGCGAGCGTCGCTCAGTTTGATACGAGTCCCCGAGAACTTCCCGCTTGATACCTTCAAGACCTCTGGAGAATCTGATGGAGAACCAGGAACTGCCATCCCCCATGGAGAACAGATAAGCCGAATTGACCATATAGACGACTCTCTGAATGCTGTGGCATTAAATGAAAATCTTCTCGCCTATCGAACTTGTGAGTATGATTTTTTGGCTCTTCTTATAATAATCGAGCACCGCCTCATAGTCTTTGTTATTCCATAGGGAGTGGGGATAGTGTTCATCCAATTGTTTTCTTGCGAATACACGATCAATCTGAATATGCAACTCTATTACTGAACGACATGGAGGATAATTTAGTTCTGCACCTACTCATGACGCGATTTCATGTAATCGTAGTCTGCGGAGCAGGTCGAGCCGTGTATGTGCACGAACTTGCATCCATGAAGAGGTTGCATACATTCAGCTTGTCCAAATTGCTTGATAAACCAAGCAACGTTGACTGGGTGGACGTTACCATGGATGAAAACGGTTTGCTTTTTGGCATGGAAGATGGCCGGCTTGTGTTCTTGGACCTACATCATCAGAAGGCAAATATATATTGTCGGATGGTTCCTTGTCAGCAGGAGGCATTATGGCTGATGTATCGCGAGAGCCAAATAAAAGGGGGAAGAACAGTCTCGTTGGAAGATAGAGTAGTGTGCAAAGTGCTAAGAGAGCCGCTTGTAACTATTTAAAATTGCAAATCTAAGCAACGGCTATGGAACATAATCATCATCGGAGCTCAAAGCTATTCTAGCTGTAGATGCACGACTATGTAGTGTGGCGCTTGGCTTGAGGGCCACATCTGTGTCGTCAGAACCATCACTCACAATGTCAATTGGAAGGGACTTTGTTGTGCGACGTCGAGGCTTTCCAGACGGATTAGTTGTGTCTCTAGTCTGGTCGATGCCGTCGAATCTGCTGACGTCTTCCTTCTTCTCTGGTGACCTCAGCACCCTTCCTGTTCGATCCATTCCGACTTGGCTTGTCTTTCTCGGTTTGGTGACAAATGAGTTTTCCTCTAAATCGCTCTCGTCTAAGTCAATAAACTTTCGAATTTTAGCTGATTTCTGCGACACGCTTGTCGCAATGGCGGTCGCTGTTGGGCAGGATTCACTTTTTCGCTTGACCCTGGTAGTTCCAATGCGCGTTGGTTTGTTCTCTGCGATCTAAGGTTGGATGTGTGAAGTAAGCAGAAGGTCACATCATAGATCACTGCGGCCCAGGAAAAATCGATCTTGCCTGATTGTCCGATTCTAACGGTCCTAAGTACGGTAAACCATCAGGTCATAAAAAATCCTTACGACACCGCGGTGAGAACATGGTCGCACCTTTAACGTTGGATTGAACAGGAACGCCAAATAGTTCTGTTATCTTTCTCTGCTTGCCTGGTACCGGCGGAGACCTCGGTATTATCTTTCGGCCTAGTTTACAATGTTCGACAGTCAAACCCTGTGCAAACGTAATGCGACATTCCGTACACGTACCGGAGAAATCCTCAAATGCAAACGGGTCGAGAGCTTCTTCCAGCTTCAACTTTGCACTGGTGACGGGCTGCTTAGTGTCCTTGATGCTGTGTTCGTCTTTTTCGGTTGAAATACTTCTATTTTCGGCCCCAGTCTTCCATTTGGTGCCGTTGCTAGGAGCCAATGCGGCGGTGAGCACTTTCTCTTGACCTTTTCCTCCAGGCGCGTCAAGGCTGGAGTTGGGCTCCTTCTTCGAAGTGATTTGAGTGGTCTCCTTGTCCCGCAGTGCTCGCATGTGAGGAGTGGTGTGGGGAGTGGCCGGTTTTGCCGTTTTCGGTACTACGGGTATGATGAATAAGACTGGCAGCATGCAGGCATTGCTTTATATCAAATGTACCTTTCCGATCCATGTAATCCAGATCACGCTCATCGTCCACGTCAACATTTCCTGGTGTCGAAAAGAACAGCCTTCTTTTTTTCGACTTGCGAGCAGTATCGACACTGATGTCCTTTCGTTGAGCTTTTCTTACAGCGGACGCGCTTTTTGCAGCACCTTCTGCAATCGCCACTTCGACGCGCTGGAGGGCAGTGATTCAGCAGAACGGACGAGTAATAGTATTGATATTGTGCACTCACATTCCATTCCTCGATGAATGCCGATAGATCCATTTTCCAGAGATCGCTAGGGGAGGTTGCGAGCAGGGTAGTAAGCTCTTTTTGCTTGTTGTCCCGATCATCAGTCATTTTTTGGACCTATGAAATATCTTAGCAAGCCATAATCTAGCGGTTTGCACAGCGGAAATCTACACAGTACCTTTTCTAGCGTCAAATTCCAAATTGGCATGGAGAGCAGGTAATTATAACCATGTCGTTCTGAATCTTCTGCCTCTTTGTCTTCAGTATCTTCTTCGTCATCGTGCTCCACCAGACTTCCCTCGTTCGTTTTGGATATAGGTGCATATTGATGCGCCTTGAGCAGTTTTATCACATTCGTCCGCCTTTTGTTCTGAATGACAAGGTTGCCACTGATCACTTCTAGCACGAAACGAACTTGATTTTCCAATTTCGTCAGCTCTCGCCGAATGCGGCCCACTAACCAATGCTACAGGAGATGCATGGTAAGTGTGATGCCTTACAACCGAACTATCCAAAATTCTAGTATCTGCTGCAACCTTCCGCCTTTGGTAGAACTCCAAGCGTAGCTCGTAAAATTCATTCATGATTTCCTCGATGGTATTATATTTCTTAAGTCGTCCTCCCTTGTCGAACAAAACCATGTTACTGATTGATTTCATCGTCGCCATTTTGAATTTCTTTTCCAGGCCTTCCTCTTCGGCTTTTGCCATTTGAGTTTCGGTTAGGCTGATTACAAAATGTACCGAAGTATCCGTGTGATACTCCTTGTAATCCTATACCAACAGGCATTTAGCTTCATTTGGGGACACAGAGGAACGTTCATAACAGACCTTGATGGAGGGTTGTATCTTCTCCGTGCCAGATAGAAGGCCCTCCAGAAACTCCTTGTATGATTGCGTCCAAGAGCCCAATGGCAGCTCGGTGATCTCCAAGGTAGTGCTGTCAAGTTTTTTTATAGTTCCAGAAATTTTGTATTTATCTCCCTGCCGTTCTATTGCGCCCTTTTGAAGGCATTAGCGAGGCAAGTAGGTTTGGGCGAAGTATTAGGGTAATACCTTAAAACCCCTATACCATGGATGCATCGGAGAGAAATCTTCGCCATCCAGTCGACGCCGCAGGTTCTCCACAATGTCGCGGGGATTGTAGTTGGGAATTGACGTGCTCCAGCCAGTTCCAATCCCCTCGGCTCCATTGACTAGTACCATAGGCAAAATAGGAACATACCTGCAGGTAGACAGATCAATGACAACTCAACATCGCCCCTCGCCCCATAGTCATACCATTCAGGTTCAATGCGCATGTTTTCCTCGTTCTGATATCTCAACAAATTGTCGTCGTATGAGTGATAAATCAGACGGGCGACACTAGACAGTTTAGTAAAAATATAACGCGCATGGGCATGGTCTTTCCCACCCTAAACCATACAGGGTCAGCCTAATCCACGATCTAACCATCCCAGTCCTAAATACCTGCAGCCGGGTACCAAATTGACCCCGTGGCTCTAGCAAATTCACGTTGTTACTTCCCACAAAATCTTGAGCCAGGCCAATTATAGTTGATTGTAGTGAAGCTTCGCCATGATGATACGCTGAATGCTCCGAAACATAACCTGCAAGTTGAGCCACCTTTTCTCATGGTTAGCCCTCCATATCAATTGCCAACCGTCAGTGACAGACGTACCTTGATTTCATGTTTGGTAAGGTTACGTTTGAAGCAGGAGTAGATGATTTTCCTCTGACCAGGTTTAAAACCGTCTACGAGCGAGGGGATTGATCGTACATTGTCCGCCATGGAGAACAAAATAAGCTCTTTGTTGACGAAATCTGATATTGGTATTTCATCCACTGTGTGATCCATAAACGTTCCCGACTGTGGAATTTTAGCATACTCATGCGACACAGTAGAACAGTTCAACGTACAGTCAAGTTGCTCAACCAATCCTTACGGTCATCCGCCCGTTTTTTGCTGAACGCAAGTTCTATTTGTTGCCGATCATCATCGTTTGCCTGGGCAAACGGTTTCAAATGGTCATCCATTTTCCCAAAGTACTTCTTAGCATCGGCCGACGTGCTTGTTCCCAAACCCTATTACTCAATGACGGTTAGCGGCATATGCGAGCCATTCGTATCCCCAGCAGATTTCACCTTGTAGTACTTTATTGTCCACCCTCTTCCATCATTATTTGCTTCCTTCCATTGCTCATATTCCGGAATGTTGTAGAAGTTAATTTCGCGACTTCCCTTCGTAACCTAGCAGTGACACATTAGAGCCAACGGCATATCACCCACCCAGCAAAGTGCTGCTGACATTACCCTCACGATTGGCGTAATAAATTGCAGCAGGAAGCCGGGAGCTTTCAGCAGACTTGGCCAGAAATGGTCGAATAAGTTGATAATCAGACCTTTAATATGTGAACCGTCATGATCCTAAATAATCTTGGTTAACGAACAAGGTCCATTATTGTCCATCCTACGCAGTGTTAACCTGGTCCGTCATAATCATGACATGCCCATAACGGAGACTCTCGGTGGATGTATAGCTCTTATCTGACTTCAGCCCAAGAATCTGTTTTATGTGGTTGATCTCAGCGTTCTCCATGATCTGTTTGTGCGTAGCTTCCCGCACGTTCAATAGCTTTCCACGTAAAGGAAATACTCCGAAGTTGTCTCGTCCTACGACACTTAGTCCGCTGATTGCCAATGCTTTCGCGGAGTCTCCTTCAGTAAGAATCAGAGTGCACTTCTGTCCAAACTTTGTGCCCGCGTTATTCGCGTCATCCAATTTCGCAATTCCTGAGAGTCGCGCTCGTTTGGTACCATCCGTTTGCTTCAATTGAACCGCCTGCTTTGCTTTGGCGAAGGCCATTATATTGTCTACTACTCCCGATTTGGACACTGATAGCGGATACACATATCAGTGGTGCGTCCATCAACGGTCAAAGCGAACGCGGACCTTTTTTGATGAAGTCTTCGCTCAGCGTACATCGCGAACCGAATTTCGTTGATTTCAAAGTCATATTTTCTTTGGTTTGGGAGTCAAAGCTAGGATTTTCGATTAAACAATTGATGAAAAGCCACATATGACTTTTGATCTGATGCGGTTTCAGCGGCAGTCCTTTATTTTTCTTTTTGATTATCTCATTCAACTTCTGAGCAATTTGATCCGCCACTGCGTTCACATGGGTGCCACCTTTGGATGTGCAGATGCTATTGACAAAGCTAACCTATCCCAGATGAATTTTAAGGACATGTATATGACGGGCAAAGCATGATAGAACTAGAATACCTGTTGGAATTGCCCGTCGCTCACAGCAAAGCAGACCTCCCAGCGTTCATCGGCTTTCTCGTAAACAACCGTCGGCTTGTTCCCACACTCCCCGTAAACGCTGTCAAGGTAGAGCTTTACGTACTCTTTAAAATTCTTGATCTTTATGCGCTCATCATTCAGGAACACTTTTGCATTTCGAACCACGCCTGCTAGATCGTACACACGTCTTTTCAAGACCGCAATCAAATCATCATCCATCTCCGTCATCCCAAATTTGGAAAGATCTGGCTTGAAAGTTATCCTGGTAAAATCTACATTCGCCGCTTTTGTGATTTTGGGCGTTGTTTTCCGGCTCATATTGTTACTAAAAACCTTGATTCACGGACAGGATGAGATATCATTATACAGTACATGGCTGTTCCAACAAAGCCAGGAAAGACAGACCTGTTTGAATTTTTTTCCAGATTCCTTGTCCGAGGTCTCAACGATGAATTCTGTACTAAATATGTTGCATAACTTAGCACCATAACCGTTTCGTCCACCCGTTACTTTCTTTTCGTCATCGTCGTAATTGGATGAAGTGAGCAGATGCCCAAAAATAAGCTCGGGAACATACACCTGCTCCTTCGCATGCATGACAACAGGAATCCCTCGTCCATTGTTCATTACGCTAATAAGGCCCTCTTCCTTGTTTATAGTCACTTTTATAGTGTCCATTGAGGGATCTCGTATCTATTAAAAAGGCGCGTGAGTGGAAACATGGGTGAATGCGCAGCCATCGTTGGTAAAATTTCATACCTTATTGTCAGCTAGAGGGTAATACTGTAAGTGATTTGTCCCGCGTGTTCATACAGCAAACATTGTACTAACCTGCATTGACTAAGATCTCGTCGAAGATCTTATATAATCCAGGGACAAATGATACTGTTCGATTGACCATTCTTCCGTCTTCTATAACCCACATGGGTGTTGCTGTAGATTCCACAGATCCGATGTAGGTATCAGGGCGCAAGAGAATGTGCTCAAGCTGGGATTTTCGCTGGTAAATATCCTTGGAGCACGCAAATAAGATAGGGAAGAAACAATAAATTCTCCTATTTTATTGCAACCGAAAGCCCATACCTCTACAGCCTTCCCCTTTCCTGTCTGGCTTGTCATTTTTGACCCGATGTTGTAGTGCAATGGTTCCTCTACAGTGAAGGGAAGCGTATCTTGCTTGGATTTAGCAGCACTGCTAACTTTACTGGAAGCTGGCCGACGGGGTGTCGTAGCCTTTTGAAAAGCAACTTAAAATCCTCGAACATTGAAGAAAAGCTTGAAAAATAACTTTACTTTGGGCACGGCTACATAGTCATCACCGGATGATCCATCGTCAAGTGAGTAGTCTTCGTCGTCATCTGACATAATAAGTGCCGTTGGACGGGAAGTGGGGGAAGCTGCGTTCTTGGGCAGAAAAGTGGTGGAAGCTCCCTGCACTTCACCTCGTGGGAGTCGTCGAAGTCCGACAAGTCCAACGGGTGAGTCATTCATTTAGTCCATTTTGGACATAATGTCGCTTACGCAATTCTAAAATTTTTTTGGAGGCACGGACAGGCACAGTCATAGAATCTTTCTAAAGCTCAAAAACCAGGCAGGCTCGATTGGAATTTGCAGAGATCTCCGTTGGACTCCTTCACCATGTCGGACTATCGAAAGGTTCCCATTAAGAAATTCTCTAAGCCGGCTGGGCGGAAGACAGCAGAAGCCACTTATTGGCGAAAGTTCAAGGTAAAGTACCCTTGTGAACAGCCTGTCAAGTGTGAACATCTGCTAAAAGACTTTCGTTGGCAGTCGCCTGTGCTGTTGAAAGAATATGCCGCCGTCAGCTCCATCCACTTCTCCCCAGTTGCCCCTTACGACTTTGCTGTGACGAGTTCGACCCGCATACAAATATATAGTACTAGCACACAGTCTGTCAAGAAGACAATATCCCGTTTCCAGGACACTGCGTACAGTGGACATATAAGAGGAGATGGGAAGCTTTTGGTTGCTGGTGATGCTTCAGGGTTGGTTCAGGTTGGTTGGACCTTTTTGATATTCTTGAGCAGGAAATAGAGCTAATGGAGCCATACGCAGTTGTTTGACCTTAACAGTCGGGCCATTCTGCGGACCATGCGAGGTCATGACGGGTAAACATTTGCTTTCTTTATGACTAATTAAGTGTGAGGATTTGAAGTTGATTTTCGTTGCCAATATATCGCAGCCCAGTGCACATGACACGGTTTTCGCCTGATCATCAACAAATCCTTTCGGGCTCGGATGATAATACTGTCCGAGTGTGGGACGTAGCAACTGAAACACCTTTGGCTGTTTTTGAAGACCACGAGGTGCGTTCGAAACATTATGATTATCAAAGGTCCTTGTACTGACCTCTCAGCTCAGGATTACGTTAGGACCGGTCTCGTCAGTACCGAGAATCCGCACCTTGTGCTATCCGGTTCTTACGACCACACCGTGAAATTGTGGGATTTGCGCTCGAAAGTGTGTACAATGACGATGAGACACGGATTTCCAGTAGAGTCTCTTTTATTATTCCCAGGAAGCGGCCTAGTGGCCTCGGCAGGTATGACATTTGTAGTTTGTTTGTATATGTTCCTGGCTTAACAACGTTGGGTGCAGGTGGCAATCAGATTAGGATCTGGGACATATTAGGTGGCGGCCGGCATCTCCAGACGCTTGCAAATCATCAGAAAACGATAACATGCATGACTTTTGACGGGTCGGGGACGAGGATTCTGACAGGATCGCTGGATCACCATGTCAAAGTCTACAGCGCGAGAGATTACAAAGTCGTGCACAACATCAAATACCCAGCACCGATTCAAAGTATAGGGGTCTCGGTATGTTTACAGTGGTGAATTATCCTACCAGGAATTGTTGTCTAACGCATCATGTTTGCAGCCGAATGATACCCACCTGGTCGTGGGAATGAATAATGGTCTACTCTCCATACGACAACGTATGGTAAAGACTGCCGATTTAGTCAACCCGGCAAAAGATGACTTTAGGAGAGGTAGCCAGAAGTACTGGAATCGTGGTGGGGATTATGTTCCTGAAGGGGTAAGATTTAAAGATCTTGGTGACCCAGTGTTTGGTCTCGGCTGATGCTTGTATGCTGTGTGCATTTTCTCTTACTTAGCACGACATCCAAGTTGAGGCGCATAAGGGGAAGCAGCTCAAGAGCTACGACAAGCTGATGAGAAGATTTCGCTACGCTGATGCACTGGACGCGTCACTGTCTGGGGTATATTGTCCAGTTACTTCGCAATCTCAAAATTGTTGAGCGCCTAATCTATTCCGTTTCACGTTACACAGAACCATCGATCGGTTATTGTAATAAGTGTGCTTGAGGAATTACGACACCGAGGAGGGCTTCGGGCCGCATTGGGCGGGAGAGACGATAAATCTTTGGAGCCGGTGCTACGCTTTATAATGAAGCATATCTCGAATCCTCGATACTCAAATTTTTTGATAGATATTGCAAACATTATTTTAGGTAAGAACATGATCACGTCGATCAAAGTTCTCTCATGTTCGTGGGATAACTTTACCCACCTTCTCTAGATATGTACGAAGGAGTATTGGGACAAGCTCCGTTGATTGATGAGCTGATCGCGCGAATCCGGAAAAAAGTCGCACAAGAGATCCAGCTACAGGAACGACTGAACGAGGTCATGGGGTTCATGATGACACTGCTCTCAGCAGCAACATAATGTAAATTATCATTGCATATAGTACAATTCGCACCCTTATAAAACTTAGTCAGAACGTATACGCCACGGTCGCCGGTCCATAGGACATTGTTCTTTGGAGTGTTCTTTGGCTATCCACTTTTCTATACAGTGCATGTGAAACACATGCTTACATTCGCCCCATACTTGGGAGTGAAACCATTGAGTACGTGATCCAAGTGCATAAGCGTGGGTAAGCAGCAGGTACCTAGTGGACAATCGTCACCTGGAACCTTGCAGTCTGGACAACAACCGTCAAAGGGATTATAGCAGATTCCACATGTTTCATCGTCCCCGACTTCACCAACATCCCACTTCCACACAGCAGCAGCTTTCCAGCTGTGAAGCAAAGCAGAAAGAATTTGTCAAGCCGTCGTGTGCTGAGAACCAAAAGCTTCACTGTACCCTGACGAAATATATCCATTCAAAAAGAATATAGAAGTCCTCATTAGATTGGACAGGTCTGCATGCCTTGGAAATATACGTACTTTTAATGACCACTTTCATTGGTCAACTCCCAGGTCGCTGGAAGCGACTTCGTGTGAACTGCTAGCAGTTCAAGATGCCATGTCTAAGCCCCTTCCAAAGGCGCAGCGTCGCGTCGCGTTCAACGTCCGAAACTTGTCGTCCAAGGTGTTCCAAGTGTTTGCATCGTTCGTTTTTTGCCCACTCGCGCCACTGGAAAGAAGCTGGAAACCTTTGTTACTGCTCAACGCGGTGACAAGGTAGTGGCTTGTGTGCAGTATGCTTTCTTCAACTATTCAGACATCCCCGGCTCCACCCGTTAGCGCGGAAAGAGGCAGCGTTGGTGTCCACCAGCCAGTACATCATGCGGACGTTCCGCCTAATATGAAAAGAATATTAACTCCTTCGAAGGTAGAGGCTGGTGAGTAAGCTGAAGGTCTTCTACAGTGTTTCAAGATCCACAAGTACTTAGAAGCATGTTACCCGATCGCAAGTGATTTCCAAAATCACCCCTACACGTCTCCGCCAACCTCCTGTCCGCACGCCAGTCTCTGGCAAGAGGAGCGGACCTTCGCCTGTTCTCCATAGTCCTCCTTGTAATGGTAAACCCAGCCCTCTGGAGGATCGCCCACCGTGGGATCCTGACTTCCACGTGAACCGTCCCGACCTCCGAAAACCAAAGCCAGGTCGTCCAATATCTGCCACCTCCCCAGGCATAGCCCGTCCTGTGAGTCATTCAGAAGATGGGAAGTCACCGAGCTTTCGCGTCTCCCCGTACTCGAAGCTACCAAGAGCAACGAATGACATGTAAATGTACAGAGGCTTTCGGTGCAGTAAGAGGACAGTGCTAACAAGCGTCCACAGATCGGGGAAAGATTTCTCGGAGCAGTCGAGTCATAGCCTCCTACGCTCGAGATCAGTGGACTTTAGAACAGCCACCGGACAAGGTATATCTAAATCTTTCATGGACTTGGGCGCCGTTCCTTGATTTATAACAAATCTTTTTCTGCAGTCAGTGTCATGGCTGAACTAGAGGAGCTGCAGAAAACGTGCGATATTCAAAAGCAGCGCATTGCGCTTCTAGAAGGGGAACTTGAAGTGAAAACTGGACAAATCAACGATCTTGGTATGGCAGTATGGAAGCATTCTATGAGATTTCGGGTGACATTCCATATAAACATTGATACGTATCTTGCTAGAGAGGAAGGTACTCTCGGAGCGCAAGAATCGGGAAAATATGGAAGCCGACTTTGCTCATCGGGAGGCGGAAATTCTTCAGGTTTGGGAAAAGGAATTCGAGCAAGGGTTAGTCCAAACTGCTGGCTACAATTATTTTACCAATCTAACTGAATTCACACCATTAGACGAAGTATGGCACGAGAACTTGCGATGTACAAGGAGTTTCACACAGAAGCGCGGGAGGAGCTTACTGGGGAGGTTGCGGGATTGAAAGGGGAGCTAGACCGATTGAAGGGCATAATGAATGAGAGGCATGACGAGACATGGGGACAGAAGCAGGGTCGTATAGGAAAGGAAAACGAGATGGAAGAGAGGACGAACTCCCTTCGCCAGCGTATCTTGGAAATTGAAAGGAAGCTTGCAACGCAGAAACTAGGCCAGTCCTCGGTCGTGGCTGAAAAGAGCTGAGCAGCGCAGAATACTTTAGGGTTTGATAGGTAGTATAAGGTACAGGGATATCTTGTGGAGTCTTTAACTCTCACAAGTAATAAAAGAGCGGGATGTCACCAAAATGTGAGACCACAATGCTTTGTAACGTGACCAGCGAAGATCGAACTCGGCAAAAGGTTCAAGAGAAGCATCCCATTTGCTCATGACTAGTTCAGACTACTGTCTCTGCAAATGGTTGTTCCACCTGATAAAGCTTCCGCTGACTTTGACTTGCTGCACCGCAACGAATATACGTTCTGTCTTGTTTCGACCACTTACACATGTCCTTTCAGTCCTGGAGATGTTGTTTACGTGAAGCTGCGATCTCAGAAGGATACAGGTCGAGCAACAATCCTTGCCGACGCGGACCCATCTGGGAGAATTCTTGTCCAGTATCATGCCGACAAAAGCATGCTGTATCATGTCAATCCCCAGCGGCTTGTTAATGTGTATCCCACTGACACGCCCCTTATTCTCTTGTGCGAGAATACAACCGATTATCGTACACTAGCACGTTCGCAAATCGACCGAAACGACGTTGTTGCGGAGATAGGATCCTCTTACGGAGTGTGCACAAATATTTTATCACAGCACGCCAAGCAAGTCTTTGGGATTGAAGTATCCCAGCAGCTTGTTGACGAGGCCCGAAAACGATATCCGCACTTGGTATTTCACAACATCAACATTCTGGAGCATAAATCTAGGGCTGCAACTATTATGCAGGATGTGAACAAGGTGTTTGTGGACATTGGCGGTAACAGGGAGATTGGCGTCGTCGTTAGAGCATTAGCCTTTCTGATCGACAGAATTAAACCTAGCCTAATTGTCGTGAAGAGCGAGGAGCTATTTGAGAGTGCCCAGCGACATCTTGACAAATCCTCGTCAAATAACGAGAGTGGGAGGATACCAGACGGTCCGTGCTGGTTTGAAACCTTGTGCAAAGATCATGCCATTTGCGATGGTCAAACAAGTTCAGCTGAGAGTTGGTTTCTCCGAGCCAGACGGGATGGGTTCACCAAGAACCCGTTGCGGTATCCGATACGAATGACTTCCGATGGCGTGGCAATCTGCAAGTTGCAAAACTACCGAGAGGAAGGCTGCCAGAAACTCAGTCTTTGTCGATTTGATCATATTCATTGTCACCATTGTGGTCATGCAGGCCATAAAGCACTTCACTGCCCGCTTGTCAATACATGAGTACCAGCGAGAGCCAACCCTTTCATGCTGATGGAATCATTGGCACCCTATGTATTTATGATCGCGCGGTATCTGAAGTCATTCACCTGTGGCCGCTACCTCCCCGGCCGAGTACCATAGAAGAGCATTGGTATCCAATGAGTATAAATTCAAGATTTCTACAATAATTAAGCTGATGGTGCACCCTTTTCCTCCTCGCGCTTCTTGATTTCCGCCCATCTCTCAGCAAAAGGATCCCGCTTTGGCCATTGGAAGAAACCTTCGTCCCGTTTCTGTTGTTTTTGTTCATAACTGAGATCTTTCGTCTCACTAGAAGTGAAGGCTGCCCACTCCGTAAAGGCAACAACGACGGGAAGGAGAGCCCCATGTGCAACCACTCTGCTCATCTTGCCCGCTGGAAGATACGAAGTCCCTAAGTGTATGGACGAAGACATATACTTAAACACTCACAAAAAACTTACATCTTAAGCCCAGCATCACACCGGCAACCAAAGCTCCAGCGGGGGCGTTCCACATATCATCTCGGTGCCGAATCTGGGCCACCGTACACTTGGTTCCGTAAAAGGCGGCTCCTGCCGCGGCTGTTATCGAGGGAGTAAACAAAATTTAGCCAAATATTCCACCGAAACCTCGCATGCCTTTTTAGCTTACCGAAGAACAGTGACGAACTGGCGGCTTCTTTCAGGATTTGCTGACCGGGCATTGCTACCCACCAGCCGAACGCGCTTCCACCCAACGCTCCCGCAACAGCACCGACACCGCCGGCTTTGAAAGCCTCCGCCCCGCATGAGGCATCCAGAATATGATTTTCAAAGACAGACTTTGAGGAAATCGGAATCCAGCTCATTTTGATATTTAGTGGACGGCAGAATGATGGACGAATGCACTTTCCTCTCCAAATTCTGAACTTGCCCGATGTGTGGCGCAGCTGAACACGTGCCCGTGGCACAGTTGTCTGGACATTACACCCCGATCTTGCTGCCGTCTCGAGCATAGTTCTGCATCATGTCTACGATTGACACAAATAACTTGCGAACAAGTCCCGATCCTTTGACGGCATCACCAAGAGAGCTGTCTGAAATGCAGAAGAGGGCTAAAAGAAGAGACAGACGCGCCTCGAACGCAGAACCTGATGAGGAGCTGCCCGTTCAGTGGACACCTGAATTGGAGATTGTGCTGTTCCATGCTTTAGCGAGATTTAGACCAGTGGGTATGCCGCTGCGGCTTTTCATTTGTCCTTGTTCAAGTGCTTAGCCAGTTATGGCTCTCCTGATTGTCGTAGGTGTCCACAAACATTTTCGCATGTTGAGTGTTCAACGATATTTCAACAAGGAAACAGGGTTGGACCTGACGGTGAACCAACTTTGGGCGCATCTGTCAAACTACTACGATCTTGATGCTTTGGATGCTATGGTTAGCCTATCTGTTGTATACGTTGTGAAATCAGAGAGGACAAGCATCTTACGGAGCCACTCTACCCTTTAGGCTGATGAGACAGATGACGATATAACATTTGAAGCCAGACGAAAGAGAAGCGGATATCCATTCAAGGTTGTTGCTGAGTTTAGTCTACCAACGGATGATTTTGAAAGCATCATTGCGGAACACCGGAAAGCGGTCTCCCCTGTCCCTGATCGCGGAGCATCCACGAGACGTGGAGGTCGAGCCTCATCGCCAGCAACTGAATCGACTAGATCAACACCAGAACCACAAGCGGAACCGGAGAGTAAGTACCTTTTTTCATATCTGGCAGCGTCACATGCACTCCTTACGCCAATATTCATTCCAGCACCTGCAACAGCGCCAGGAAAGAGAGGTGTAGGTCGACCGCGAAAATCAGCAAAGAAAGATATCGTACAGCCAATTTCAGAGCCTTCACTGCGGCGAACACGCGCAGCGTCCGCGTCAAGTGCTGCAGCAACCCCTACCCCGACTACCAAGAGGCCAAGAAGAAATGTGTAGGGTCATATTTCTCATAAATGTATAATATCTTGTAGCTGTCATTGAAATTGTGAATTTTTTGGTTTGTATTGACTCTCGCCTCGTTTTGCTGATCATAAGGTCTCATAGAGGCCCTCCTGATCAATGAGCGCCATCACTTGTTCTGGGACAAGATTCCTCAGCTCTGCTCTGATTCGGGTAGCGTCCTCCACTTGGCCCGCATGTTTGCATTTCCAGAACTCTTTCAGCATGACTCGTGCCTTCGTGCTGGAAGCCTGTGCTGTTCCTCGTGGGTCTTCCAGCCAACCTTGCATCGTGACGATATGAGCTTCGAATCTTCCTACAATTGGACTCCGTTTACGGGCTTCCTCCAGCCAATCGCCTAATGTGTCATGGCTTTCCGACGAAGCCCCTTCCATCACGCGATCAGCACATATGATCCGGCTGCTACGGAAAAATACTTCCATGTCTGTATCCATATTGGAATTCTTGTAATACTTGGGGTCAAAAAACCGTATTATAGTATCGTAACCCATTATAAAGTGTAGGAACACGGGGGCTATGCCATCCGACGATAACAGGGAGTGTAGGGCGTGGGCTTTGTCGAGGAATATGCCACGAGTGGTGATGGCAATACCGATTCTATCATCCGGTACATCACACTTTGGGGCAACCGTCTGAACAAGTGCCTCCATCATGAGAAGGCGGTCGGTGACAGACGTACCAGACAAGGCTTTATCGGCGTTCTTGGTTGCAAAGAGCAAAAGATATGCATCAAAGTGTTCCGAGACTTCGGTGCCCTGATTCGTATGCCTCGATGTCAGGTCTGTAGCTGATTTGGGGTAGCGGTTTAAAAGATTCAGCTTCATTGTGTTCTCAAGTAACTTTGCGTGCGCGACAGTTGGTGGGTTGAAGGAAGAGTCCAGAATTGCAACATGTGCTGGACGTGTCTTCCTGATTTTTGATAGGATCTTTGACCACCCATAATTGGCAGGGATGAGTTGTACGCCCGGCGTATCAGAGAGAGAAGACTCTTGGAAGGATTGGGAAAAGTCATTGAGCTCTTGTCGGGAGCTCGTCGAGATCGGCATTGGTGGAGGGTCTAATTAGCAAAGCAAGGCAAGATCGCAGTACCTCCAGATATGGTTAAATGAATGACAGCGCCCCTCCCGCTGCTCCAGTTCCAACTTGCTGCTTGGCACAAGAAGGTAATGACTTTTCGCTTAAGCCTTCTGGACACCTTGTGGCCAGAAGCAATCCCCAACAACAGATTGGTCTCACGCGTCTGCAGCTACTAGAAATCCTATGTCAGTAGTGGGTTCCAGGGACATTACCCCTTATGTATGTGCCGTCTGGATGTTTTGGTCGACTTCGGGTTTTGTCCCGGAGATGTACCGCATTACTTCCCATTACGTACCGTTATTGTATACAAACGTGTTCATTGGCCAAAATGGAACCATTTATCTAGGTTCTGCGATGCATTTTGTGTCCCCTCGAATATTCCTCCACTCCAGGCCCGAGCCCTTCCCCTTCTATTTCAAACCTGCACTCTGATGCTGAATCGATCAGAAGCGAGAATAGCAACTCCACAGCACGCTCGAATGCCAGTAGATCCCAAAAAGCCAGAAAGTTTGGCCGGCTTCTCGGATCTTCTGCCGGAAAGGGGAACTCTGTAGAGGCAGTAGAACCGCCAGGACCTCGGCGACCACCTCCAACAGGTGCCCTAGAATTAGCTGCGGACATCAGAGAGCCGCTTGGATTGAGAGTTGAAGATGTGGACAGATTGCGAAGAGAAGTGATAGAAACATTCGGTTCAGAGGTAAAAAATAAATGAGCGTCCAATGGCTGCCTTCTGGACGCGATATTGATTTTGGAATCAGCACATTGCAGCCGATCTGATGATTTACCTCCAACTGCTCATCCGTGACATGGGTATACTATCTCCAACAGACTTCCATGATGTTGATGTGTATCAGGCATGGAAGCGATTTGAGCGAGAAGCGGTCGAGAAGCTGATTAGTTCCACTGGCCATGGAGCCGTCTCAGCAGTCGTCGAGGGTCCAATCGCGGATTTGTCTGGTGAAGATGATGCTCTGATTTCTTTTGCCGTACAGAGTGCAACCGGTCTGTACGCGAAAGATCAGAACGGTCTCAGCAATCCATATTGTGTCATCACGTTCAATGGAATCAGTTTTGTTAGCCAAACAGTGGAGAAGAATTTAAACCCACGTTGGAACTTCAACGTGCCATTGTATGTTGGCGTGTCATTCAGCTTATTTGGACTTCCGTACATTGAAACTGAGCGCATGGTAGAAAGGTCAAGGCAGCATCCGATCCACTCCTCTTGACAATATGGAATCGTTCCACGGACCGGCCTCGCGATCGTCGTGGCGACGCATTTTTGGGGATGTGCACTATAACCTCCGGACAATTACGTCAAAGTAGATTCGACCAACATTACAACCTTGACAAGCGCTCTAATCGAAGTCACATCAGTGGACAAGTACATGTTGTCGCTGAACGGATCACAATCGATAAGGATAAAGCAAACGTGTGGAGGAACGCACTGAGAGCTCTACACCCTGATCCTCGGGCCGCATATGCGACATTAGTGAAGAAGTTTTTGAGTTTTGCAGTAGCGAAGTATGAGGGAGATTCGCTGCTACCGGAAGGATACCAGAAAGTTTTAGACTGCGTTGCCTCTATTTGGCGAGTTGGTCTTCCATACAGGGCCATGATGTGAGTTAACCGTGTCGAAAATTGGGTTTATCGCCCTTTCTTCAACACTTGATCATTAACCATCGTCTCTTACAGTTATTTTGATACCCTGACTTCAATGTTTTCTCAAGCGATCATTCCTGCGAGCGTTCTACAACGGGAGGCGTTTACTAAAGCGGATAAGCTCTCCACCAACCACTTTGTTACTCTTTCTGATGTGCGTCACACCAACTCTGAAGGCAGTTCTGACTGACATGTACTCATACCCTTATCGGATCAAGCTTGATATTTTTCGGCAAGCTTGTGCAAAACTTTCGTCTCTCCTAAGCCATCAGCTCAGCACATTCTTCAATCACCCTCTGACCACCCAGAGAGCGCGCGAGTTGGATGCAATTGCCGGCATGTTGGCCGCAATGCAAGCAAATAAATCATTGGGCATGGCTGATGTTGATGTCTCTAAAGTGGCTAAGAAGTTACTCACGGTGAGTGATGCGATTTGAACGTTATTGTCGCAGGCCTGTACTCACTGAATGGATTACCAGGATGCGCTTGAGGCCAGATACCATGGGTTGCATGCCATAGCTCACGCCTCGCGAGAATCTCTAGACGACGGGCTCATTAATCTGGTGAAAGCGGTGAGACACGAGCTGGAGCTTTATCACGCACACCTCGATACGGCGCTATACTTTGGGTATTCCGGTTTCCCTGCACATGCATCCATAAGACTGATATTGATCAAGTTATGCTGGCGTTTAGATATGTCCATATACCAGATCTGGCTGCCAAAGTCTTTTCTGATCGGCTTATACCAGAGCTTGATCGATATGCGAATGCATATTTGGCTTCTCCGGATTTAGCTAATGCATTTGAGCTGTATCATGAAGTGCAGGCGATGCGGGGTGTATACGAAACAGTGGATTATAAGTATGTTTCCATTACTCTCTTGGGTTGGTGCCATGATTGATCGGTGTGGAGGATTTTGCAGGCTTGCGGAAAAATTCCCCACACAGACTTGGTTTACTCCATTCCTACGGGAATGGATAAGTGTCTCAGGTACCTGAATAAGCGCTTTTAGGCTAAACGGTCTCATCAGTCGTGTTTTCCGTAATGCATTTTCGTCCTTCAGAAAAGAAGTTCATCGAATGGATGCAAAATGGTATTGATGTGGATGAGGTATGTCCTATCTCTTTCGTCTATTGTGTCCTCGGGCGCATGATGTGATAATGCTACATCCGTTTCTGGCAGTTTTGCCCGTCATCTACCACAGTCCTCTACTCCTCCTCCGTGTTGGATATGTTCACCTCATTCCAACAACAAGTCGACTTTGTCGTCAATCTAAAGTGGCCAGATCCTGACGAAGAGCGTGCAGTGATCTTCAGATTGGCACAGGTGAGTCTCGGCTCATGCACCATATGATTACGTCGCAGCTAATGTCAGCTCGACAAGGCGGTTACCGAGACACTTCGGTCTTACTGCGATATTATGCTACACCGAGTGGGCGGAGATTTTCGACATTTTACTACAAGCGCCGCGGCTTCAACAGTACCTACCAGCGGAAAGAAGAAGAAGCTTAAACTTCAGTTTGGCAAGTTTAAAAAGACGCGGCAAATTAATCCGGACGAAATTCGAATACCTTCCAAGGTGAGTCTGGGAGGTGTTCAACGCACCAGTTATTTAAGTATGCAGCAAGCTGTCTCTTTAATATAAACGAAGGCTTGCGTCAGAATCAACAATATGGATGCACTTCCTGTTCGATTTGACGATTTCTGCCACAGAATATTCCCACTTTCCCCGCAAGCTCCAAACGTGTCCAACGCTGACCCTGACGTTCCTCCACCACTCCCACCAAAACCTTCACCTGGCTCCATCCTTCGAAACACCCCATCGCTGATCCGTCTCACGATTCTCCACGGCCAGCGTCTAACGGCGACACGGCCATACAATATCCAATTCTCCCTGCGCCTCCGTATGGGAAAGCGTGAAATTGGAGAGACCCGGTCAGTGCCTCAGTCCGCGAGTGCTGTCTGGAATGAAGTCTTCTACTTGTCATTGGGTGCGGCGGATTTGAACGCTCCGCTGGAGGTTTGTCTTATGCATCGGGTTCCACCAGAAAAGGCTGGTGAATCAGAGAAGCTGTACATGTTCGCGAGGGGGACTTTGGGACTAAACCCCGCCGCAGCAGAAATGGAAATCGCAGTGGATCTTGGCGGGAGTGGAAAAGTCCTGGTGCAAACAAAGGTTGAAAGCGATGTAGCTTCTTTGAAAAACCGAGTAGTATCGGATGTCGAGAGGGCACTAGAGAAAGCTGTGAATATTTTCGCAGAGAAGGTGAGTAGTTACTGATATTGCTGGAACAGCATGTTAGTGATACTTGCGAAACTTTCGACAGGTTTGCTACGACATGAAAGATAGGCTGAAAACAGTTTCTCGCAAACACAAAGTCAGCGGATACAAGAACCTTATCACAAAACTGAACCAAAAAGATTCAGCTTCTTCGCTGTCTTCTCATACCTTCTCGCCGACTCAGGTTTCCGATGAGGAAATTGAGAACGATTTGGAGTTGTTACTGGGCTACATCAATGTGAACCTCGAGGTACTTACCGAGTCCATGGAGCACTCGTTAGCGTTACGAGTTGTCAAAGGTGTCTGGGTAAAGGTGGTGAATCATGTGGAGGCATTGGTAGTTGGAGAGGTTGGCGATGAAGGGAAAGACAAGAGGGAATGGGACGCGAAAAGGATTGGGTTCATAAGACGAAGTATAGAGGTAAGGTTTAAGAAACGTTCAGCATCGAGGTTGCTCCCTGAATTCTTGTTCTGTGTCATGCAGTTCCTGGCAGCATTTTTTCACAGCGATGGCGAAGGACTACCTAAAGAAGAATTGGAAACGGAAAGATTCAAACAATTATGTCAGCTTCTAAATATGTACCACACCTCAAAGAAGGATTTACAGCGACTGTACCTTGCCCAGCAACAAAGTGCAAAAACAGTGGCCGGCGAGGACGTGCAGGGGGGAGATTGGATTCTGAAGCTGATTCGCGTCAAAGGAGGAAAGGACTTTGTGGATGAAATTGTCGCTAGAAGAGTGCGGTGGGGTGGGGAGGCGACCACGATGTGAAGCTCGGCATTTTTATTCTTGGTCAACTTTTATTAAACCTTACCTCTACAGTGCTTACCAAAAATGACCTACTAGAAGCTCTTACGTAGATATAATCCGACTACATTTCTTCGCTAGCAATAATATAGTTTTGTGTAATATTCGCCAAATATGGAAATTAGCTGCGCATGGCAATGTAAGCTCATTTGTACAAATACGGCAAGATGACAAGTGGGACCCAGCCAATAGCCGCGCGACATGTGCAGCCAATCAGCGGACGACAGCAGTTCGCAGCAACCAAACGCGTAAAGGTGCCCCGAAACTGCGAGAAACGGCTGAAGGCCGCCGTCTGGCTTATAAAAGGAGGGTCAACCTGCGTCCTTCCTCCCCCCCAAAACTTGCTTTTTCCTATCCTCTCTCCCCTCCCCTTCCTGCGTGGTTGTCTAGTTTCTCGAAAGAGAGGTATGCAGTCCCCCATCTATTTCACTGTGCTTGGAACCGTTCCCAACTCACCTTGTTTTCGCTATAGCATCCACTATGAAATCACGAACATCTTCAGCACTGCGCTGGATAGCGCTTTGGCTGGCCATTGTGGCAGCCTGCTGTGTAGCGAACGTCTCAGCAGCGTCTGAGGATGCTGCTGCAGGACCTATTATCGGTATTGACTTGGGTACAACGTACAGGTTCGTAGTCAGGCTGTCTTGTGCAGGCGTGTTGACTACAATGTTAAAGTATATATCCCACTAGTTGTGTCGGTGTTTACAAGAACGGCCGTGTTGAGATCATCGCGAACGACCAAGGAAACCGTATCACACCATCATACGTCGCCTTCACCGATGAAGAACGTCTGGTCGGAGATGCCGCGAAAAACCAAGCACCAATGAACCCCCATGATACCATCTTCGACGCCAAACGACTTGTTGGTCGCCATTTTACCGACAAAGAAGTTCAGCAGGACATGAAGCACTGGCCCTTCACTGTCGTCAACAAGAACGGCAAACCTATCATCAAGGTCAATGTGAAGGGAGAGGAGAAGACTCTGACTCCCGAAGAAGTTTCCGCTATGGTTCTTCAAAAAATGAAGGAAATTGCGGAAGGATACCTCGGGGAGAAGATTACACGCGCTGTGGTTACCGTTCCCGCCTACTTTAACGATGCTCAGCGTCAGGGCCCCAAAGATGCTGGTATTATTGCTGGTCTCAAAGTCGAACGTATCATCAACGAACCAACCGCCGCTGCGATCGCTTACGGCTTGGACAAAAAGGGCGGCGAGCGCAACATTCTTGTATACGATCTTGGTGGTGGTACATTCGATGTGTCGCTTTTGACCATTGACGATGGTGTCTTTGAGGTACTTGCGACCAGCGGTGACACCCATCTCGGTGGTGAGGACTTTGACAACCGTGTCATTGAGCACTTTGTCAAGTTGTGGAAAAAGAAGACTGGCAAGGATGTCACCAAGGATCCCAAAGCCATGGGCAAGTTGAAGCGCGAAGTAGAGAAGGCCAAGCGTGCTTTGTCCTCCCAAATGTCTGTCCGTGTCGAAATCGAATCCTTCCACGATGGCCAAGACCTTTCTGAGACTCTTACTCGGGCCAAATTCGAAGAACTCAACATGGATCTGTTCAAAAAGACCATGAAGCCCGTCGAGAAGGTATTGAAGGACGCTGGATTGTCCAAGAACGACATCCAAGATATCGTCTTGGTTGGAGGTTCTACTCGTATTCCCAAGGTTGTTCAGCTTTTGGAGGATTTCTTCAACGGCAAGAAGGCCAGTAAGGGTATTAACCCTGACGAAGCCGTCGCCTATGGTGCCGCAGTTCAGGCTGGTATTCTTCTCGGTGACAGCCCTGAACTCAACGATGTACTCCTCGTTGACGTGAACCCTCTCACCTTGGGTATCGAAACTACTGGTGGCGTGATGACGAAACTGATTCCTCGTAACACTGCCGTGCCCAACAAGAAATCTCAAATCTTCTCTACTGCTGCGGACAACCAGCCTACCGTCTTGATCCAAGTGTTCGAGGGCGAGCGTCCATTGACCAAGGACAACAATCTTCTCGGCAAATTTGAACTTAACGGCATTCCTCCAGCTCCTCGAGGGGTTCCTCAGATTGAAGTTACTTTCGCACTTGACGCGAACGGTCTCCTTACAGTCTCAGCCGTGGATAAGGGCACAGGCAAGAGTGAATCCATTACAATCAAGAACGACAAGGATCGCCTGAGTCAGGAAGAGATTGACCGCATGGTACAAGAGGCCGAGAAGTTTGCCGAAGAGGACCGTCTCACCAAGGAGAAAATCGAAGCCAAGAACGCTTTTGACAGCTATGTGTACTCTTTGAAGAACCAGCTCTCTGACGACTCCCAGCTCGGTGGTAAACTTGAGGGTGACGACAAGAAGCAAATCCAGGATGCATTGAAGAAGGCGCAAGACTGGTTGGAGGCCAACGGTGCCACCGCTACGAAGGAGGACCTCGAAGAGCAGAAGAGCGAACTCGAGGCTGTGGTGAACCCCATCACTGCCAAACTCTACCAGCAGACTGGTGAAGAAGGTGGTGCATCGGAGGAAGAAGCCCACGACCACGACGAATTGTAAGACTGTCGAGTCTTTGGGAATGGGTGTTGGAATTTGGGGGCACACTGCATGTTATTTGATTAGACGTCCTCATGTGAGCCGCAGAGCACTGTGTAGTGATTCTCTGAAAATCTGCTTGGATTTCATATAGCTCTATTATGCTTCCAACGTGTATAAATGGGGATGGTTGGCTATTTTCTTTTGCTTGTTACATAGAACACGTTTTCACGTTTCTCCTTTTTCATTCTTTTGGATTGACTGTCTTTTTATTTTACCATTGTATTGTATTGTTATCTGGTTGCAAATCACAATGTTTCATGGTAGCCTTTAGTGTAGAGGTGACAGAAAATGGCACTAGCTACTACACCAGGGAATAAACCGGCGACAACCGGTTCGGAAAAGCTAACTAAGCTACTACTAGGCAATTATACACGCAATACGTAACGGTTGGTTCTAACCGGATAATTGTCCACCACCACACGCGGTCCCTACTAGGCCTTGATCTGGAATTCTTGATGGCACTGAAGCCAGACTCTTGCATCCAGGAGCGAATCGACTGGGCAGCGTCACAAGCCAGAGGATGTTCAGTGACAAGACTTGGAGACTAAAACTGCATGTCAGCGACAGAACAATATGAAAAGAGATGATGCCATTGGTACTTACCAACCAAGCTCAACAAGTGTAGCAGCATAATAGTAGGCTTTGTTATCGGATCCAATTGGTTGCCGCTGGTTCTGATCACGATTGCTGTCGGGCGGTCGAGGTCCTCGGCACCACCACATCGGCGTTCTCATGACTGATGAGAGTTGGGCAGATGCTTTGAGTCGAGGGATAAAGAAACAAGAGGAAAGAGACAGAAGGTCCCCCTTTTATAGACCTTTGGCATGCGCCTCACCGCAGTTTAAAAAAAAAAACATTACATGCATGCCACACCGTTTTGAGCGATAGAGGGGGTGCTGATTATGCGATATGATTAACCGGAGTGAGCCGGATAATAATGAATCCTAGTGCCATTTTCAATCACCTCCACACTATGTGATGTGAATCTTGACACAAGTGTCAGGGTACGTGCCGAATATCGTTAGTACTGTTGGCCATGGAGCTTGCGTGATGAGAACGATGGTTGTACGTAACGATCAGTTGCGGGCTTGCCGATTGTGACGCCCATCGACTCAACAATGAGCCAAATAAGCGCCTTAATAACTATGATAATACCATTTACGACTAGCAACTTTCAGCTTGAACAAAAGTTCAGAAGCGTCATACAAACCAAGTTAAAATGAGTCTCCATCCATCAACGGCTACGATTCCCGCTGAGGCAGACGATCCCGAAGGTCGTCGAGAGCGTTCCTACAAGGTTCCAATGCAGTGTTTAGTTGCTTTAAATATAACGAGTGGAAGATTCAATCAGGTTTTGTGTCTTGTAGGCCGCAGCCCATAATCAAGGCAACTATCCGAAAGGCCGGCTTCATGCTGCAGAGAAATTTGCCGAGGTTTGCAGTTCAACCATCTTGTAAGAGTCCGCTCAGTGATACCCTCAACTAAATCGACCGTACTTGCATTCACAAGCTCCACGAAAAGCGTACGGGCGAAAAGGTCGATCCCAAGCTTGAGGCAGAAATTGCGGATGAAGAGTTTGATCCGGAAAGGCCGGATATCAAAAATGATGAAGAATTGAAAGAAATACTGGAAGAATAGTCGGGGTTGTTTAATGTCAATCATTGGAACTGAGCTGTCATGAAAAGTGTTTTTAAATGTTTTTGGAAGATTTCAAACAGAATCTGCAGTCTGCCGCAACTTTTAATGCATTGATTATACACCCCTTGAGCACTGCATCGGTTCTCAACACCAGAGATAGTTTAAACAACAACCAACGAGATCAGATACGAAATACGACGTGAGCAAGAAAGCACTGCATGGCCATGGCGAATGGCGAAGACCGAAGCCTTCGGACAACAATTACCTTCCGCGCGTGTGATTGGCTGCACCTTACATCACGTGGTTAATTTTCTATCACACCAAACCCGCTTTCAAAACCTTTTTCAGTGTTGCCCCCTCTCCATCTGTTTGTCCCATTTCCATCTCTTGGAAATCATTTTTGTTTTCACAGCTGTCGCATTCTCTTGACAATGAGCCACAGACGCACGACTCTCTTTGTTGCTGGCATTGGCTCTCGTACACGTGCCAGGGATCTCGCCTTTGAATTCGAGAGGTAACGGTTCCGCGCTTCCCCGATCGTCGTTCCATACTCTTCCGCGCTCACAGCTTCCACTTGCCGTAATTCCAGGTATGGCAGGCTTGTCCGTTGTGACATTCCCGCTCCAAGGGGAGCTGCGGCCAAGCCGTAAGTATCGATATTGATATGTAGTATGCTCATATCCACCGTCAGTCTTTCTTTTGAAAGAAGTATCGCTCGTGCGGACGAGGACGATTCACAATAGTCGAGTCCTTTGCGCGGCGGGCGATCGTATCGATTTCTTACGTTGCAAGTTGTCTAATCTATACCCTCCCTTCCCTTCCCTCTCACCTTCGCGTTTCTCTCTCGCCTTGATGACCGGATTGGCTTAGCAGTTATGCGTTTGTTGAGTTCGAGGACCCCAGGGATGCTGAAGATGCTTACTACGAGATGCAGGGCCGCAAGGTTGACGGTTACATGCTGAACATTCAGGTTTGTCTCATTCCTTTTCCTCCCTCCATAAAGATTCGGTGTTCACAGTTATGGTTTGCAGTGGGCTAAGAATGCCCCTAGCCGCAACTGGCGCTATGACGATCGTCGGGACCGCTCCCGGTCTCCTCCTCGTCGTCGGAGGGTGTCTCGTTCAAGATCCCGCTCTCCTCGTCGTCGCTCCAGGTCTCCTCGTTCGCCACGGAAGACCGCCGCCGCTCCCGATCACCCCGTGAAGATAGGCGCGACGACCGCGACGACAGACGTGAGGCCCACATTGAAGCGGAGGTCAAGGATGACCGCTCCCCTGTCAAGCGCTCCCCTAGCCCGGAGCGTAACGGGCATCGCAGCCCTTCTCCTGACCGTCGTCGTGAAGATGACGAAGATCGCGGTCGCTCACCTTCCCCACGCGACTAAGCAGGTCATGGTTTTTCCGAGTATGTAACGGGATCTCAATTATGAATGTTCATACGTTGCCTGGATGCCATGGTTTGTGGACGATGTTAGTGCGCGTGATAATAGGGTTCTGGGATTGCTATTGTTGCGCTTAGTGTAGTTTTTTGCCTTTTTTGCCTTTTTCTTTTGGACACGCAGTGTCGGATCTTTGTGTAGTTGCCCACTGTCCGTGAGTGGGTAACTTGCCTGTGAGGGGCCAAAATAGCGGAATTTTCTTCCATATACGGTACGCTTCCCTTCCTTTCGACATTTCGTCGGTTTCCGGCTTTGAAAACGGTCGGGGGCTTTACTTTACCGTCGGCGGTGTTTCTTCCACGACGATGCTTCACCTGCCTGTCGATTGCGATTCCGCTTTTCGTATCTAGGCGCATCTATTGTCCCCTCCTCACATGTCCCGCGAGCGGTCAGCTTACATTCCAGCTCTCTAATCAACGCATTACGTCTTTGCAATCGTCGTCCATCTACAGGGCTGCGTGCCTAAAGTCCCGACCACGAGCGTATTTTAAGGTCAGTGTCTTTGTTGCTTTCTGTATTGCATGTCATTTCGCTCTAGCGCAATATATTGTAAGTGCCTGGGATTGCATTCTTGTTCATTCTGTACCCGTGTGTGTAACCGGGCAATAGTATCGGAAACAAATGATGCACGAAAGTGGATATCAGTGTCGTTCATCACCATTCATCACCATCCAAGGATAACACTGCAAGATGACAGTATTTATCAGGTCTCAGGTCTGACTGTGTTCGACCCAAACGCGTCTTTTTTTGTAGTTCCAAACCCACCGTAACTGTGGATATTTGAACGGGATCTGTTTAATATGTGTAATATTGCAATGGGAGCCAGACACCGGAACTATGCAGGATCATATGCACTATGTACAATTTCAGATCGCAGTGTGGAAGAGATATGATATGGACTCCCCATTGTGAGTCCGTCGGATCGCTTCGGCCAAGACGCCGCTGATATCGATAAAGTGGAGCTTCTTGGATGCTGCTTGTTTCCAGTCCGGAAATGGATACGTGTTTGTGACAATGACCTAAGGATTTTGCAAGAACGTTCCACGTTAGGATCAAGATGAACAAACTAACAGGACTGAAAGACTAACCTCATCTACTGCTTCGCACTCTTCGATTTCTTGGACCGCATTTCCTGAGAGGATACCATGGGTTGCAATGATATAAACTTTATAGGCACCACACCGCTTCAAGTGCTCTGAAGAGTCCAAGAACGAATGTGTTCCATCAATAATATCGTCCTTTTAGAGAATATATGAACGATAATCTTCATGTCAACCCAATGCAGTCATAGCGTACCAGCATGAAACAAATTTTATCCTTGACGTCTCCAACGAGGGTTAATCGGGTTTCGATGCCTTCCAGTCCGTCATCCTTACTATGAGCCGGTTGGTTAATGTGATACCGCTCCCGGTGAATCAGTGCAAAGTCTATTCCAAGTTTGTCTGCTAATGACGTTACTCTGTATACAACGTTAGAGTATCGATCAAAGCGCAAGCAAACGATAAAGATTGTACCTTTTGGCTCCGCCGGCATTCTTGGAAATGACTACACCATTTTGGTAATTTGGAAATCTCTCGCGAATGTATCTTGCAATGCAGGGCTCGGCAACTAGATTGTCTACGGGGCTTTTGAAGAAGCCTTGAATTTGTGACGAGTGGAGGTCCATTGTAATGATATGGTCGACTCCTGCGGTTGCAAGCATGTTTGCCACAACTACAAGAACGACAGCATGTAAGTTTGGCGTTTGATCATTTTCAGCAATTTAAAAGAACTTGCGTTTTGCAGTGATGGCGCCTCTTGCCTTCTTCTTCTTTGACTGCTTATTGTAAGGAAAATATGGTAATCTGCAATGCATGACCGTCTGATCAGTTCCACTGCCGTTTGACCGTTTCTTGACCATCCATGTTCGTTCGTCAACCTACACAGCAGTGATCCTCCTCGCACTAGCAATCTTGCAAGCATTGATCATAATCAACAATTCCATCAGATGATCATTGATAGCCATCGAACCCGACTGAATAATATAAACGTCTTCATTTCGCACCGAGACGCCAATCTCCACGGCTGTTTCTGCGTTTGAAAATCGTTTCATGGTTGCCGGTGCTGCAGGAATGCCTAGTCGATCTATGATAAGCGCGGACAGCTCAGGATGGGACGACCCCGTAAAGATTTTAACCTGTGAAAACAAAAAGAGGTTTACAATTCGTGCTCATTTAACTGGGAGAGGACGTAAAAGAAAGGGAACGGGACGTTTTGCACAATAATCTATAGCTCCATAGGTACGGACGGACCAATGTTCCCAACAATTGTTTGACTCTGTCCAACTGACCCTTCGCATATCTTTTCTTCTTTGGCCTTCAACAACAGTGGGTACGGTCTCTACGTTTGCTATCGCAGCAGCAGGTGTATCCTCGCAATCGGACGGCGTGGTCAGGTCCACCTTGAGGAAGCAAGGTCTTGAAGAGGATGGGAATTCGCTTCGTTTTTTTCACACACACACACACACATGTATGGGTTCCCAACACTTGCAATCTTCAATCTGTGTCATGTGACTAGCTGATTTGCTTTCCGGATGGAGCCGTAATGATTCCAATGGCAAAAAGCCAAATCATTGATCTCCTTTGTCTTTTATCGCTTACCATCGAACAAATAATCCACATGGCAAGTTTGAAAGAGTCCAATATCTGGTAGCTCATCAAAAGGCAAGCAGGGCGGAGGGTAAAGGCGGGGGGAGGATTGGCCCGCAAAAGGAGAATCCCCAACCGGAGGCCCAACAAAGTCCCATTTTGGCGTTTGTTTTGTGAAGGGGCCGAACGGTTGAAAATTCCACCCGACTCGGCGACTCCTTCTTTTTACGATCAGCACGACGGAAGAATTCCAAAAAGTGCTATCGAAATGACCTTGAACCCCAAAAGGAAGAAAAAAAACCTTCTGCATTGCAGTTCGATTTCTTTGGTAGTGACTCACGGCTGAGGACTTTAAAAAAAAAAAAAAAGGTTTCTACGCTCGGAGAACAGCGCAAAAAAAACGAACAAGACAAAAAAGAAGGCTGTTTGTTAAAAGTGCCGGTTGGGAGGCACGTTGACTTTATGAAGAGGTCAAAAAAAAATATCAAGTTGATATGCAGGGTCAACCCTTGCCTTTGGAATTGTCTTCCATCTCGTAGACCATAGCCCTTTAGCAACCTAGCAAAGTCCAAGCAACTGGCAAAGAGTCAAATGCATTTTGGACTCGGCCACCGCAAAAGCCAAGCACCAGAACCTGATGCTCAGCGCGCTCACTCACTACCTCGACGCCTCAGGTCATTTCTACCCAAAGTCCCATCACCTCTTCACTTTGAAATAAAACCCAAACACTGCCAAAGACGGAGTTCTGTACACTCTACAGACTCGAAAACGTCTGATAAACGCTTACGCGAACCACGGAGGTCCTTGTCTGACGGACAACTTATCGTTCCAAAAGCAGCGAGCAATAGAGCAGATGACCAGCGACGCACCACAAAGTCTTTACCACGGAAAGTGGCGCCCCAAACAACAAGGTCCATTCCTTCTTCCTACCAGCTCAAGGGTTTTGCGGCCTTGTTCGCTGGCTTGGAGCTGCTAAGTGACTCTATGGACCCTACCGGGAAGACGTTGGAAAGCTTGCTGGAAAGCGGAAACATTGTCGGGTTGTACCTAGCGGGCGGTATGTAATGGGATGAGAAATGTTGACTCTCGGCGAACACTAACAAAATATTTCGTGGTCCTTTCAGGCTGGAGCGAACCATGTCGGCATTTCACCCAACAATTGACATCCTTTTTCAGCAACAATAATCAAAACTTTACCGTCGTATATGGTTCACTAGACCGCACACCAAGTGAACACGCCAACCACCTCTATGACACGGGATTCCTTTCATTACCTCATGAACCGCCATCGTCAGTATCACCTCAAGGTACCTTATCCAAAACAGAAAAAGTGCTACGATCGCTAAATATTGAAGGAATTCCGAAACTGTTAATACTGGGTAAACATGGAGAGATGATTACGATGCATGGGCGTTGTGTCGTGCAGTGGGGTGGGGAGGGTGCCGTAGATGCTTGGCGGAGGGGTGAAACCGGCCTGTACTCTTGTTTCGTCAAGACGTTCAAGTTTTGGTGATGTATTTCCATATTACTGTACAAATATTATTTAATGATTTAGCGCGAAGCGTTTTAATACACCCTGAAAGATATTTGGTTTTGACAACTATATACAAGACAATGTTCCGGCCTTAACCGTGTTACGCTTTTCGCCGCTTCGTCGTGCCTTTTGTTGGAACCTTCCTTTGGGCGCCGGATTCCTGCGTTGTGACCTTTGCCTTCTCCTTAAAAAGCTTCTTTTGGAAGGCTTCAAAATCCTCATCGGCCAGCTCTGGCCCACCATTGGAACTAATGTCGTCCTTGTTCTCCTCTCCATCGTCATCCATTGACCTCTTCTTTCGCTTGCTTCCAGCCTTCTTTCCCTTTGTGTCGGCTTTCTTGGCATATTTTGCTTCCAAGTTCTGCACCAAAGCATCCATACGACTCTGGCCCCGTTGTTGTATCAGCATGCGAAGGCCATCTTCTCCTTCATCCTCTATAGATGCCACTCCGCGTCTTCGCGGGCCCTTTGCTTCCTTGTCTTCATACTTCCCTTTGATTTCTTGCCACAATTTCTCGGCCTCCCGTGCCTCCTTTTCCGATTCCCTTTTCCTCTTTGCAAGCTCCTTTTGGTCGATTTTGGTGAATTTTTTGTATGCTTTAACATCCCCACCGCTGATGGCCGCTGTCACGATTTCACGGACGCGATCGAGATCGTCAAATGTCATGAGGGGGACCGTTTCCAGAATATAGAAAACGTCGCCTTTGGAAGATTGATATGCTTCCAATATCTCTTGCCGTTCCTCTTCAGAGCCTGAAGACGGAATCAGTCAAATCTCCTCAGCCTTTCCTCATGGCTCTGTCCTCAACTCACCTTTGTATTTTTTCTCAAACTCCTCGATACTCTCCTTCGTCAGACCAACCCATAGCTGCCTAAAAAACTCCTCCCAAGTGGCATCGCCTTTATCTCCAAAGAAGCCGTCAGATTCACCTAGTTCCCCAGTCTGGTCGTAGTGTTTGCGTTTGACAGGATCTGATAAAACTTGGTACCATACGGCGATCTCTTGGAACTTTGCTGTTGCGGCGGCTTTCTCTTCTTCACTCGCCTTACTGAGTTTGTCTGGGTGATACTTCAGCGCCAGTTTACGGTATGCTTTCTTGACTTGTTCCTGCAGATAAAGTCGTTTACGGGGTTGTTAAAAAGCTCCTTTGCGCCTGACCAGAGGCTACCTCTGAAGCGTCTCGGGAAATATTAAACTCTGCATACAGGTCAATTGCCGGTTCGTCCATATCATTGTCGTCGCCCTGTGCCGTCTTTGATGTCTTTGTTCGAGTCATGCGTGCTGCTCTGGTTTAGATTTCAATACAGATTGGACAGAGTTACCAGCACAGAGATGTCCCGGCAGCTGGACACTCGCAGATAATTTATCCCAGAAAAGCAAGTATGACTCAGTGAAGGCCCAGCACTTTCAAGCGATGTTTCTGGAGAATTCGGTCGAGTTCGTGTTTTGCTTGCAAACGCTGGCAGCTCTTACTTAACAACCATCCCGCCCGATCCTTCTCTCCTTTGAGACCGTTTCGGTCATCGCTGTGGTGCTCCCATATTTTGTTTCTCGTCAACGCATAATACACAATGACACAAACCCAGAACGGTACCGGGACGAACTGGAAGAATGTTAACAACTGGTAAGAAAATCCTAGCGATCGCGGCATTTTTCTTATGCCATTTGTTCACGTTGTACCGCTTTATGATAGGCATTGGGTTGAAAAAAACTGCATGCCTTGGGCCAAAGAATATCTTACAAAAGAGTTAACTGGTACCGCGGTGGAGAGTGGAGATTGTAAGGTTTCTGTCGAGGAAGTCCGGGATGTGACGGGGGATGTGGATATCAATCAGCGGAAGGGAAAGGTCATCACGATATTTGATATTGCGCTGACCCTCGGATGGACTGGTGTGTGAAAGTAGAAGAGCAATTGACTATCTGTCGATTCAATTTCTTATAAATTCTAATTACAGGTGAGGGATACGGTACGACCGCATCTGGGAAAATCGTCATCCCAGAGTACATGCACGACACGGACTTGGATGATATAGTTGTATGTATCGTTCTGGAGATACATATTATGGCGATAGGCTGACACCGTTCGGCTACAGTTTGATATATCATTGGATTCTCCAAATGCCGATCGGGAAAAGATTAAGGAAGTAGTGCGAAAAGATCTGACCAAAGTTGTACGAGAAAAGCTTGGAAAGTTTGCAAAGGATCTTGTGGAAGGTTAGTTTAGATCGCCGCGCTATAGTTTGAAGGTTTCGATATTTACGAGCATATTCATAGCGCATCTCAAGGACGTGTACATTGCACCGGACGAAATGAAGGGCCACCCGGTATTGCAGGCCTATCAGCCCAAACCACCGGCCCCCGGTGACGCAAAACCCACTGCATCGAAGGGGAAGGAAGGTGTGCTCGGCGGCTTGACAACCATTAAACAAACGATCGAGTTTGTAGCCTCATCACAAGATATCTATGAAACGCTCTTGGACAAACAGCGGGTTCAAGCTTGGACACGAGGCAAAGCAGATATCTCCCGCGAAATTGGATCTGTGTTCAATTTCTTTGATGGCAATATCAGTGGTACCATCGCCGAGCTGGTGCCTAACAAAAAGATTGTACAAAAGTGGCGATTGAAGACTTGGCCGGCTGGTCATTACTCAACGGTCACTTTGGATCTGAACGAGGGACGTGACAATACGATTCTGAAGCTCACCCAAAGCGATGTTCCGGTTGGTGAGAAGGATATTACAGAGAATAACTGGAAAAACTACTACTGGAACCCCATTAAGGCGGCGTTTGGGTAAGTCTTTGTAAAAGCCAAACAAACTGTGCCGTTGCTGGCCGAGGCTAATACGAACTCTATGTATTCAGATACGGAGGTCTTCTGTAGGGGAGCACTTTTACATATGAGGATTGGAATCAGGCTGTATAGATTGGGCTTAACTTTTGCAGAGAGCCAGCAGAAATACATTGTACTTATTCAAAACGGTTAGAGAAGAAAAGATGTTGGTTGGGTGTGTGCTGATCGACTTGCACGTGATACAGATTGCGCGTTGACCTTTGCAATGCGTGAAACCTTGCTGGACAACGTCCTTTAACAACAATTATCCAAGTCGACTCCATATAAGTTCTATAGGAGCTTCCAATCACTGGCATCTTCCAATCTTCTTTACAAGCGCTACGATCATGTTGGTTTTAATTTATGCGCCCGAGGTCAAAGAGAGCAGGAAAAGACCATATTCATGTTCATAATTCTGTAGGGTCAAAGCATCCAGAGCGTCAAGCGCCAAAGCAAAAGGATCACCAGCTCCACCCACAAAGAAGCAAAGGGTTGTGAATCCCCTGAATGTTACTTTTGAGTAGACGTTCCCGTTGACATTCCGCCACACCATTATTCGTTGTAGTTGGACGAAAATGCTGCAGACACACCCGGCTCGAGCCCGCCCTCGACGCCTGTCCAAACCGGAAAGGCTTCAGCAGCGGAGATCCAGGCAATGGACGTCAACTCTTTCCATAAACCGTTCAAAAACCCGCGTTATGCAGCACCGAAATCAGTCAAAAAGTTGAAACAGCTTGCGTCTGCGGATAAAGCTTTGGATATCCCGATGGATGTGCCTACGTGTAAGTAGCTGTCGAGACCCGCAATATATGACTCAAACTCATAGTCGATTATGTTTTGCTTGTAGACTGGAACATTGAAGCACCACCCTCTTTCCTTCCTCAAAAAAAGTATTGTGATGTTACGGGATTGGAGGTAAAATATTACTTTCATGCTCCTTGTATGCACTAATAGTCAACGCATTGACGATCATTCTTTGTCCAGGCACCGTATACGGATCCGAAAACGAGATTACGATACCATAATGCGGACGTATACCAGTTCATACGAAGCTTACAACCACATCACATACAAACATACCTTGAGCTTCGCAACGCCGCTGTAAATCTACGATGAAGATCAACACTGATAGTTTTTGTTTCTGTAATTATTATTAATAGGATTTGTATATAAAGTGGTGGCAGACCGACAGTATGCAAATATACAGCAGTATGGTCATATCCCGCGCACGCCAATTCAAAATGGTCTCCCGCCACGACTGGCGCCACGCCACTGACCCCGCCCACCTCCATCGTAACCTCTCCCGCGCCCCCTTCCCCTTCCTCGAGGATGACCAAATCCACGTCCCCGTCCCCATCCGCGTCCACGACCTCGTTCCCAGCCGTCACCAAACTTCTCACGTGAGGGGCCATGTAGGTCAATTGACGGTGTTTGTCGGCTCACCCTCTCGAGTACAGACTCTGCACCTGGAATCCCGCGAAGTAAATCTACATCTACATCCTCTATCCGGAATTCGGTTGGCCCAACTGTCGGTTCCTCGATCATAGAACTGGGAGCGGATGCGACAGGCGGGGTATTCACGGCCGCCGGGAACAGGGTATTTAGATTCGGTGCTGGTGGTAAATTGAAGGCACGTTTTCGTGGCTCCGCTGGTAGATCTGAAGGAGGGGTTGAGGATGACAGGCGCGGATCACCGAGTTTCGGGTAGGAGGGTTGTTCTGTCTGAAACGGATCTACTCGAGAGTTTGCAAACAAGTTAAAAGTGGCAGGTATTGTCGAGTCGTTGGATGGCAATTCAGGAGGTTGTCGAGGGCTGCTTTTAGCGCTACTCGAGCGGGATTCTGGTGTGAGCGCGATAGTATTTGGGATACCCAATGACGCTCGATATATGCCCACCCAATCAACGGCCCGAGGGGCTTCCTCTCCACCCTGCCCATACCCTTTCCTCTTTCGGCTGCTCCATCGCTGCTCTTCGTGTACTAGCCGTTGTACTTGTTCCTCTGTCAATTGGTCGTGCGAAAAGGGACACGATGGCCCTTTGGCACAACCTCCTCTGGCATGAAAATAGACACAAGGCTCCAGTTTCAGATCGTGCGACCATGGGCATTCGTTCCCGCGGACGCATTGGCCTGATTTGAAGAAACGACACGGAAGGCGTTCGCTAGGTACATATGGCTTGCCTTCCCCGGCGTGAGAGAAAGGGCAGTGGTTGCCCATGAAGCACCGGCCTGAGGCCCAGTATTCGCAAGGGGTTGTGGCAGCTCTTTCGCGGTGTTTGCGTTCCCGTTCCGCAGCGGCATGGCGGACTTGGGCTTCTTTTTGGGACTCGGACGTAGGCACTCTTGCTTGTAATCGTGGAGAAGATGGGGCGGCCTCGGCTAGCAGGATGGGGTTGGTAACTGTGGTGCCAAATAGCAGCTCGAGTCTTTGGTGTCCTTGGAGTTTGGGTTCTGTTTCGATGTCATCCGTTTCCGGAAGAGATGAGTTGTCGGAAGCTCCATACGGTAAGTTTGGGGTGGTTACTCCCTTCTTTTTCCGTTTCTTCGACTTCTTCTTTGTCGTCTTGACCCGCTTCGCTTCCGGTCCGTCGTATGGGACATCATCAGCCTCTGATTTCCGCTTCATCAGCCGATCCTGATCCATCCCCTGCCATTGGAGTGGGAGATGCGCTCCATTTCCATTTTGTAGCATCCAGGACATCGCAATAGGGTCAATCGCGAAAGGTCGATTCACGTCGTCGCTCTCCGATTCTTCATTCGATGACCAATCATCGCCTTCGTCTTTAGAATCCTCCTCCAGACCTGTTTGACCTCCTTCATCGTCTGTTGATTGTTTCACTTCTGTGGTTGGCGGTTCCCACGAATCGGAAACTTCCCCTTCCTCAAGCTCACTATCTTCCGCAGAGGTTGATTGGGTAGGTAGGGCCCCGACAATGGGTAATGCAAAAGGAGAACCAGATGACGATCTACTGCCGTTGGAAAGGAGGGAATTGATCTTTGGGGCTACAGGCCGAGTCTCCGGCGACTGTTGGATGGGAAGTGCAAACGGCTTGAAAAATGATTGTGGTAGGGATGCGGAAGACTTCCCTCCCCTGTTATCTCCGGTGACATTGACATGATTTTTGTCAAGGTCTGGATTATGGTGCTCTTTGCCGCTTTTGTCCTTGAGCTCCAGCGGCGAGTTGGGCGATGTAGGCAAGACTGGAAGGCTAAACATATCTGATGATATAACTTCCACTTTGATCGGGCCCGCTTCATCCCGCTTTGGTGGCTCCTCTTCAATGTTGGTCGACGAGTCGGTTGAGACAACTGTATCAACAGCATGTTCCTCAAAGCCTTCTTTCAGCCCCTCACCCCAACGACCTTGAGGAATGGTAGTAGACGGAACCTCGAGAAGAGGCACCGTAATAGAGCTGCTACCCACTTGAGAAGAATTTGGGTTTATGTATATACCACTATCAGACTGCGTTGGCAAGGGTGACGGTAGCGTACCCATAATGGCTCGACGACTCTCTGTGGTCGAGGTTTGTTGGTCTGTGTTGGGTACGTCAGACATGTGGTGTCCGGGGCGGTATAGAAACCACTCAAGTACTAGTTTCTTTCTTCCTTTTTTTTAATAACGATTCGAAGGTTGGCAATATGGCCGCCAGCAACGAGACGATCCGCGCATCAAGCAAGTGACCAGTACTGTTGTTACCATGGTACCCGCTGGGTCAGTCGCTGGCAGGAAATGAGACGAATGCCCAGTACAAAGATGAACTTTACGACTTTTGACACAGCACGCAGCCAACAATACGGACGGACAGAGCTGCAATATATCGATACTCTTATCAACCTGACTGACCCATCAGTAAACGGGTGATCTTTTAGATAGATCATCCTTTTGCTTGCATGTTCAAGCACATAAAGTTCTTTCATCTACTCAACCACTATCAGAAAAGTCAACAGTCTATTTTCCTGCTCGGAGAGTCCTTACTAGGTGATTTCGTGAAGGATTACTTGGACGAGACCGAGACTACCTCCAACTACGACAAAGCGCATCATTACGCATGTGTGACTACAAAGCACAGTCACTAAACACTCCAGTCAGCAACTCATTATCAACGTTCACTTCACTCCATCTTCCTCACATTGAAACCAAATCTCAGCTATGGCTACCGCAATGGAGACCGACGAAGTTCCCTTCCAGACTACAAAAGTAGTTAGCGATGCTGCATCAGCATCTGGTCTCATCATTACCTTGTAAGTTTTGTGAGCGAGGTGTGATTGCCCTTCAATATGAACACTTTTCTCTGAGCCGAGGCCTTCCCCGATGGATAGACATGCTCTCGTCATTATAAATATATCGGATCAGTGGACACGAACGAAGATGCAGCAGGGCGACGTGAACCCAATAGGTCAGCTTTAAAGCAGTTGGCAAAATTATTACACGCTTGCACGCCAAGCTGACGACCTGCTTCCGTTCCTCCAGTCATTGGCGCCCTGCTCGGCACACAATCAGGGCGTGAGATTGAAATATTCGATTCGTATGAGCTACCATTTACAATAGTAGACGAGAAGCCTGTAATGGATAAAGTGTATTTTGTCAGCAAACAGGAGCAGCGTAAGTTGCCTCACTGGAGAGATTGAGACTGAGGATAAAGTATTGAATGTGGCTACTGACCATGATCACAGTTAGGCAAGTATTCCCTACATACGACTTTCTCGGATGGTATTCAACAGGAGCACAACCATCTGCAACCGAATTGCATCTTCATCAACAAGTGAGTCCCACCTTGAGGAGAATTGGCCAAAGCGAGATCTGACCATCTTACGGCTTGAATCAAAAGATGATTGGATATAACGAAAGCCCTTTATTTCTGCAACTTAACCCTCTCGTATCACCAACTGCAAAAGACTTCCCAATCTCAGTATATGAATCTATAATTGATCTCGTCGGGGGACAGGCCCAGCTCCTCTTTCTCAAATCGCAGTATAAGATTGAGACAGGAGAAGCGGAACGAATTGCCGTCGATCATGTGGCGCACGTTACAAATGCATCGACAGATAAAGGATCAACATGTAAGTATTAGAATGAGCAGAGGTACTGAAATGTGGAGGAGCTAACGTGTGCGCTGTTGTCCTGAATCAAGTAATCACACATCTTGTCGGTCAACGAAATGCAATCAAGATGCTCCATGCCCGAATCCGACTCATACATGAATATGTGTCTGATGTTGAGAGTGGTGAGTGTGCAAGGACAGGTGATCGGATGACCAGGATGACCAATACACCGCTTCTCCTCAGGTAAAATTCCAAGAGATCACAATATTATGCGCCAAATTGCAAGCCTGGCGAATAGGTTACCGACGATAGATAGTCCTGAATTTCAAGAAGAGTTTCTCGTTGTGGGTATTCACGTTACAAACTGCTTTGTTCATGGACAGTCTCTGATGATTGGGAGCTTAGGATTATAATGACGTACTTCTCATGACGTATCTTGCAACGATAACGAAAGGGACAAGTGCTATTTCTGAGGTAAGAACTATTTACAAATGCGGGACACTGTCCAGGAAACGATGAGATTTATATACTGTCCCGATTTATAGCTGGTGGAGAAGTTCAACATGGTTGGGCCCAAACGTCCGGGAGGGTTTCCTCGTGGGCCGGCTGCGTATCTTGGGTAGATCCCGGCACGCAACGTCGCACGCAACGTCATTCTCTCCAAAAATACATCTTTGGAACAGATCTTTCGCTGTCCTATCCATTTGGACTGAGCATTGCTTCCATATCGGCTAGCTGTTCTTTCAAGTCCTTTGAAAAAATAAGCTAATGAGAAGGCGAGGATCCAGACACGTGAATATTCTCACCAACCTTATATCGCGCGTATTCCCTAGCAATGGGCGCGCGATCTTCGGCGGTCTTCAATGCCCTTCCATGTTCCCTCATGAAATCTTCCTGGAACTTGTGTAAGCGCATTTGCAGGAGCTTTTTCTCGTAACGGAGCTTTTTATATCTTCCAGAAAGGAGAGAGTGAGTTCCTTGATAGTCCGTAATAAAAGCAATGTGGTTAGCGTACTGTTTGAGGTTGTCTGACATTGGCGGATTTGGCGACATGGCTTGCTGAGTTCTGCTTGCGTCAGGTTTGGATGAGCTCTAGACAGCATTAAGGAATGACGGGCATCAACGCTCCATTCATACAGGAACGCAACAATGTGCCAGAGACATCACATTTCTCACCTCACCCTCGAGCATAACTTTCAATGCACAATATCTTTGATACATATCCCTCATCTCCTCCCGGTCTTTCTTAGTCGGTTCAGAGTGTTTGTATAACTCCTTCAGATTAACAAGTTCCCTCTTTATAAGTGCTTTCTCAGCTGCTGCTTCTGTTTGGGAAAGGCTTGAAACGGGCCGGGATGATGAAGGTCGTGCGGGGGTTGTTGGCGTAGGGGACGTCAGCGTAGCGGCTGCATTGATTGTTCGACTCCATGAGATTTGACACAGAATGACTGGTACAAAAGCAGGCAAACGAACCTTGCAACAAAGTTTTCAACTCCTTGTACCGTGCCATGTTAGGACGTAGATCTGGTCCAGCAGTTCCACTGTCCTTGGCTTCTTTAATCTTTTTGTAGAGAGATTTCACCTCAGTTTGCATGCTTTCTGTACTGCTGGTGATGGTCGTTGATCTACTGCGCGGTTGTGGAGGGGGCTTCTCATGAGCATGAGATATTGTTCGACTGAGGGGGACGACCATTATAATGAGCATACCGCATACGCTGTTGCCTAATGTAACCAGTTTTTTGTTTACCTTCGTTCTCGTCCCTGTGCATTGGCGTTCAGTTCAAGATCTCGCTTGACTTCGTGGCGTAATCCGGAAGGTTGTATCACAATATGGTCCAGCCTTCCACTTCGGCCCCCGGGTGAGAACGGTGTGATGGGTGTAATGGGTGTCATCCCAGTATCTCCGCGACGTCCCTCTGGTTTTCGTCGAGACAACTCTGGAGATGGAAGCGAAGTTCGTGAGGTGGCTGGCTTGAAGATACTGGTGTCCGACGAGTGCGCGGTATCTATGGATAGCGCTGGGACATGGCGGCGAGTTGAACGGGGGCTGGTTGATGCGTCTTTGAGGAGATTTGGGTCGGAGCTGTGGGAAGGACGATCCGCGCTGCGGTGCGGAGATGGAGATGAGGGATGGTGAACTTGACGTAGAAACAAAAACACTTACCTTGTTGAATGTTCAGCGGGTTCTGATGTCTGTAAGTCTAGCTAATAATGAAGGGTTAGAACCCATATTCCGATGAATAAACAGCTATAGAGACAAACTAACGTCATTCAGACTTAGGCTTAACTTTCTCGCATTCTTTTCAACAGCCTGCCGATCCTGAGGTGGATGCGCCATCTCCCGAGTGGGACTCTTCTGCATCACCAATGCCGCTGGCGGTGGAGGGGCAGGCCTTCCTGGTGCCCGTCGCGCCTTTGGCTGACGTTGCTCGTCCGTATCGTCTTCCTCGCTTGCATGCTCGCTTTGATCCTCACTTTCTTCACTTGCGCTGTCCGTTGTTTCTGTTTCATAGGTATTTCCTTCCGTATCCCATGTTTGCATATCATTTGAAGACACGTCGTCACTGATAGGGAGTTGGAAGGAGACAGATTTACGTTTGTTGTAAGGAGCAGCGGGACGTGCAGCGGGTGCTTGTGCAGAGCGGGATTCGGGTAGCTTTGCGCCGGCTTTATAGGAGGACTCAGAGCTTTCTGAGGAGGATTCAGAGTGGGAGGATGCGGAGTCAGAAGGGAGCTTCCGAGAGATTTTCTGCACTGGCGGACGCCGTGTAGGAGGTTTTGGTCGACTTTTTGTGGGCTTTCGGTGATGGTCAATATATTAAATTGCGCCATTTCGAACACAGTTAAACATACCAATACTAACTGCTTCTTCTCAGGAAGGGTTGCTGTTCCGCTATTCGATCTAGTCAGGAGCACGTATTTCGTTTAGTTTCTGTGTGGGCCCTTAAAGAGAGCCAGAAAATATTTCATATACCCATAAGTCCTATTTCTGCTAGCCAACTCTCCACTGCTTCGTAGAAAATCATTAGATCTTAGTTCTGAAGCACTGGAGGTCTCTTCCGGTTCGGAAACACTTGATGCGTCTGAATTAGTCGCAGAGTCATCTTTTGCATTCTCTTCGTCCTCTTCATCCGTATCCATTTTCTTGGATGCAATAGGAAATGGCCCGGATGATGCTGCCGAGTTTGCAAGCCGGCTCTGAGCCACACGAAGAGATTAGGGACATCATCAAGCTCGTAGTAAAGGTAGCATGCCAAGTAAAACCTTGAGCTCGCGAATCAACGCCTTTTGAGAAACTTTGACCTGCCCCTCGCTTCCAATGGGATCGGAGGACGATCTTGGACGTTTTGTTGACACTTGATCCACTGGTTTGACGATCTCGTCGGATTTCGTCTCAGTTAGGGTTGCGCCGCGCTTTCGGGTCTTGCTCAGGAGCTTACTGAAAACATTTCGTTGAGACGGCTGTGGATTCTCGCCTTGGATCGAGGGCATTGGGACACTGAAGACAATTGAGACGGTTGAGAAGCTTTCTGACAGAGAGCAAATGGGATGGAGACTGCTACCTGTCGTTTCCTATTATATTTGACGTATTGGAATCCTCAGTATTGTCATCAAGAGGGTCCTGAAATAAATCGGGTGCCTCGCTCGACTTCAAAATAATTCGGGGCTGAGTCTTGGATTTGCCATCTCCCGAAGTATCCTCTTGTTTCTTTATGCTCGCATTTTTAATGTCTTCTTTGAACAAAAGATCTTCATCGGTTTCCTCCTGTAATTTGAGATTGCGCGAATTAGTACCTTCACTGCCTCGCATCTCGAAGCAGAAAGGAAGGAAATGATCCCAAACACACCCACGTACCAGGCACCTACCGCCCCAAACACCTCCCCAAAATGATCCAAAACGAACGCCAAAACCTTTGAAACCACCAAGCTTTCTGCAAAGTAGGAAGTCTGATCGGTCCCTCCTCCGTATGTTGTGGAACTTCCCGGTTTGTTTGGCTCCGATGGACACCGAAAGATATTCGGAGCAAAGACGACTGAGATGTTTGATGTGGTCATTTTGTTTTCGGAAGAGTAGAATGCTACGCGGAGGAGGTATAGTAGAAGGTACTTGAACGCGGAGCGGTTTTGTGGAGGGAGTGTTTGCAGCACCATTTGCATGTCTTCAGCGGACCCTAGGTGGTTCATGAGCTTGTTAACAACGTGTCCGCTAAGAATATCAGAGAAGGAAATCTACGTATAGGATCATCTTACCTGCAGCATCTTGTAGCTCTTGGAAATATCGCTCAGGCACCAGAGCTTCGGGCAACTCTCGTATCCATTGTTTGAAAAGGGAGGCAACAGAGGGTATGTCCTGCTCGGGCACGTCATAAAAGTCCACGGCACCCGCTGAGACGAGTATCGTTGTTTAGGGGTCCGTGAATTTGCATGCCTAAGTTTGGCTCACTACTTACTCTTCTCTATACGCTCCCTCAGATCCTTGACAACCTTGGTAGATCCTGCAACCCTAAAGATCCCTTCTGTTCGTAGAGCTATAGATCACAAGAATAATCAGCACGCTTGCAGCCATTGTGCCTGGTTTGGGCATGAGATTATAGAATATGCACCCTGCTCTGAGCTTAAGAATGTAACAAATTTTCGTAGCACTGTCGGAACTTTAACTTCTTCACCGTCCTTTGCTAGCGCCTGGTCTCGTGCAGTCAGTACCTCCAGAGGAGAAGCGAAAACAGCTGGCGCAGCAGCCGCTGAAAAACGACGCAGGAATTTTTTCATCTCAATCGATGGTCTCGAAAGACGATGTCAGCTACACGGCCAGTCAACTACTCTGACGCGGTCTCCGTAGGCGGAGGTTGCTGACATAAGGTTATTTGCTTAGAAAGCAAGGCACGTGGATCGACTCCAAGTCCATCAGTTGGAACGTACTTGCCAAACTCAAGAGGTTCAGCATTGACGGGTATTATTGGAGGAGAAATGCTGTAGATGGGAGAAATGCCATTGACATCAAAGAACAGACCATCAGCAAGATCCTGCGAAGGCGTGCTTCACATGGGGAATGCAAGTGCAATATGCATACATAGACCCACATGCAGCAGCAGGTTAGGTTGGCCCAATCACCAAAAGCTCTGCGATGGCCCTGAGAGCTTCATGCCAGTTTGCGACAAACTTCCACCAAAAGGCCAATTTTTTATAATGGCTCTTTTTAGCCATTTTTATTTTGTTACTCTTTTGTCTGTCAATGTCGACGCTAACCGTCAGTCAAGCACCGTGGGTATCTCGCGCGTCACAAATCTGACTGCAATCCGTACTGGCAAAGGAGATGCCTGATCCAAACTCGCATCACGTCCACTTCAGCTCGTCCCGCGGCGAGCCAGCAGAGAACCACCACTCTCCACCAGCAAAGCTCAAAACACTTCTAGACGAATTTGTGGCTTCGCATCCTTATAAACCTCAAGATGACGACGTTCAGGAAGACACAGGCAGAGACCTACATAGACTCCACCACGGCATACATGAAATCCTCAGTCCAACGGAAAAGTTTCTGGTCCTTTTGGCATCCGCCCTGTATGCATACGGGACCCCTACGCATTTCCTTGCCAGACATATGCAAGACGTAGGTACAAACAAAGTCAAAGGACAACGCAGAAACTCTGCATTCATCGCGACACTAGGTAGCGAAAGGCTTGGGCCACGAAGCTCAGTTTGTGGTGCTGCCAACGTACATGCTGGTAGCTTTTAGAAAACGGAATCAGCCAGGTATGTAAATGGTATACTCTGGGGTCTTGACGACCGATGACAGCTCCATTTTTGATTGCAGCATCCTATCCTCTGTTCTTTTCAACCACTAGCGGATTGGATATGTACAAATTGCAATTGGTTGACGAACTTGCCCGTCGTGTTGCATCCTATGCTTCCCAAGAGCCGCCCTTTGGCAATGTGTCGGCACGTAGCCGTGGCACTATGGACGGTGTACTCGATCCAAATTTAACTTCGATTGGAAGACAGAGAAGCGGACTAGCGCGAGCGATGACAATGGGCGCTCTATCTGAGACGTTGGAACGTCAAGGCAGGGGAAGATGGCTGCGACAGAGGAGTGGAAGCGATGGACGAACGCCACGAAGCAGGTCCCTTCAGAGTTCATTTGCCAGACATGCGCATGATGTGCCAGCACCGGCAAATGTCACTACATCTCCCATGACCTCCTCTCCGATTGATGCTCAATCTAACGACGTGGAACAAGGGGGAGAGGAGTCCTCCCACCCGCATAGGGAAGAGTCCGATCTAAGGGAGCAAATCTTGCATCTTGCGAGTTTTGGGCCTGGTAAGCAGATGTATCTGGCGTTATCTCCGGTATCGCGTGCAGTCTTTGAATTTCATCGAAATTAAGGCTTCTTTGCGGGACCGTTTGGGAGTCTGAAAGCGCGTCATTCTGGCCGCCACAAGGACTCCGAAGGAGAGACCAGCGATAGCGAGAGTGATGTATCTCGCCCACTTCTTTCCAGAAAAAACGACCAATCAGCGTCCTACCAATCAACTGAGGGAGGAGTAAATGGAGCGACTAAAGATAAACATACTCGCAGACCATCAAGCGCAGATCTAGCCGATGCGTTCGAGTCCATCGCTGTCGAAGATGCAACGAAGAGGCTGAAGCAGATTGTGTCTTTACCTGATCTTTATCCGGAGGTGAGATATTTCGATCGACGTCTTTTCCCCGTGAATCCTCATTTGATTTCTTCTATAGTGGTTCCAATTCATACTTGCGGGTGTTTCCTCAGGGTGTGGAGCAGGTCTGTTTTTTGGTGGAGGATGGTACGATGTCGCTGCGGCAGGTGTTTTTGGAACAATTGTTGGGGGCCTCGGTGGTGTATTTGAAGGACGACGAACTCTTGACAAAGTTTATCATGTACGTCATCAGTGAGACCGCGGCTACTTGGGATGCGTTGGCTAACGGGCATCTCGCAGTTCATCGGGGCCGTCTTTGTCGCTTTCGCTTCGCGTAGTTTGATTCACTTTGGAGTCCCTCTCTGCTACTCGGCCACAACGATATCGTCCATCATGTACCTCCTGCAAGGACTCACAATTACCCTCGCCCTAGTAGAACTAGCTACCCGTCACATGATCAGCGGGACAACGAGGTTGGCCTACGGGCTCACCATGACAGGTTTGATCGGATATGGTCTAGATCTAGGATCAACACTTGCTACACGCGTGCTTCACATCCCGAAGGTACCTGAGGAAGGGTCAGGCACATGTGCTGATCCTGTTACGCCTCTATGGCAATTAGTCCTGTTTCTGCCGACAAGTCTGGCTCTCAGCATGAGTATTAATGCCCACTTGTTGCAACTGCCTTTCATGACATTTATCTCTGCCATTGGATATGCGGTGTACTACTTAGCCGATCAGCTGGTGGCCGTAAACCTCTCCTCGGCAATTGGAGCCTTTGCTGTGGGCGTTGCGTCGAATGTGTACGCGCGGTGGACTGGAATACCTGCGATCGTGGGAGATCTTGGTGGATTAAACATGTTATTTCCGGGTGGGTTGGCTGTGAGGGGAATCACGAAGGTGATTGAGGGTGTCAACATTGCGGAAGGTCTGGGGCTGATTACCACCGTAATGATTGTGGGATTAAGCCTGGGAGTAGGTCTGTTTATGGCTGGGGTCGTGGCCCCCTTACCAGCAGCGGAGATAAACAGACGGCGAGGACAGCTGAACATGGAGATTTTGCACTTCTGATAGATTGCTAATATGGTCGCGGATTTGCAACATTCAAATAGGCCAGGCTTTGCAACATGTATAGTTAGGATAGAGTATAAAGCTTGTGGATACTTGAGTGCACCCTTCATGAATATCTGGAAATGCCCATGCAGGGTATTACTGTTCAAGCAAATCCCAACAGAACTTGACATTTCACCGGAATGATATCAATTGGACAAGGCGGGTGGCTTAGCTACGTGTCAGGCCTGCAGATCCAGTACTAGGATTTCTTTATCGCTCTGATTATTGCCAGTCTTCAGACACAACAAAAGAACACTAGTGTCGTATTCATTCCTTCTTCATTCTTGCCTGGATAAATGCCCTGTGCTTGTTCTATTCATGCGTCTCCCCTCTGCGCGGTGCGGACACAGGATTCTGGATTAGCAAAATCCACCAGTATGTAACTCATCTTGCAAATTCCTAACGGCATATGCTTCTCCGAGAATCTGCTGATATGACGATAGTGCGACGTGGTGACCTTGCCATCAACTTGTTAACATATGTCCAGTGACTTGAAACGGAAACGTTGGCGAGAACTTGGGACAAATAAACGAACGATACGCCATTTTTCCTCAGCTTGAGATCGAATGTCTGTGAACAGCACGTCAAATGTTGACAGGTCTCGCTACCCCACTCACTAGGTTTGGCATCAGAGAGGTCAAGGCGGGTTCTAGGGTTATGTCATTAATGTCATTTGGCGTATACTCTTTCAGTCCGAGATTGTACACCATAGGATGTTGACGTTGAAGCTGACGATAGCCCGTGGTTTAAACATATGGTGTACATCATATTAGCAAGGTACAGCAAGGTACATCTGAATCCAGCTTACAAAATGTAATTTCGGGATTTATCGATGCTGTCCACGCAAATGACCTATCACGCTGGTTGGAAGAATTAGGTGAGTGTCACCTATTATGACAGGCATTCGTCCCAGAGGATTTATGGCTAGATGTACATCGATATTCACTAGTGGGGCAGGATGGGCCATAAGCAAATGTTGGTTTTGCCTTATTTAAATGAAAGATGCGCTACATGATTTTCACATCGAGCGATTCCATATTCGCGGAAAGTTGTTATCCGGCCATATTTTCAGATATGTCCCAACCCGGGAACATAGTGGGTGGGCCAGAAAGACTGTCAGTCTGCAGATAGATGCAGCCACTGGATCGAATGAAATGAAATGCAAGATGCCTCCCTCGATTTAGACAAATGAACTATGGACAAAAGATGCTCCATCATGAGAAAACGGGTCCAATATACAATGAACAGATTGCAATTACTATCCCTCTGCGGCCATCTATGAGAGGAATATTCGCAGCTGCCACT
>NW_015971545.1:481937-553412 GCF_000182565.1 Spizellomyces punctatus DAOM BR117
GGAATCAAAGGGCTAGTAGGATTTCTCTCGTGGTGGTGGGCGCTAGTTACCCGGTTGACCAACTGTTATGTCCCACATGTGTAATTAGGCCTAGTGATAGTTTGTTACTTGTAAGGAGTTAGCTAGTTGGCTTTTCCGGGCTGGTTGTCGCCAGTCCAGTGGTTCAATCCACATTGGTGTATGGGTTGTGATATTAGTTCTTGCCAATACACTAAAAAGTCCACATGAAGTCGTTCATGTCCAAAGCGGGAGCGCTAGAAGCAATTCCTTCACCCAACTCGTCCTTCCCATGCCAGCAAGCGCTCTCCATACAGAATGTTGGCGGGGTGGTTGTTTCAAAAGCCTCTATGTTTGAGCAGGAACCTGGCAATGAGGAAAACTTTCCTTCCACGCGAGCAAGAGACCATGGCGAGATAAACCGTGCGCTTGAGAAAACACACAAAGAGAAGCGGCACGACTATGGGGATGTTCCAGTGCTTCAGGCTGAGATAGAGGAGGAACTGAAGAATGCGAGACAGTTAGAGCATGACGGGTTCTACGGGAAGGCTCTGAAAACATGCCAAGGGCTTCTGGTGAAGGACCCCCAGTTGGGAGACTTGACTATGATTGAGAGAATACGGAACCTCGAGGTAGCTAAATAGAAGGAGTGCCCATATGTACACGTCAAACTGAATATTGCGACGGCCAACAGCGAAAGGTGGAATTAGTCAAAGAAAACAACGGATGGTATCCAAACGCGAAGACGGGGTTCCATGAGCTACCAGGTATTCTACATAGTATTTATTTTGTCGCCTTTGTAGTCGCTACGTCAACTAATTGCCCTCGGGACATTTCTGCAGGCGGTTACAAGTTACCCTCGGCATTGTACGAACGCCTGTTTTCACATCAACGAGATGGTGTTAAATGGATGTGGAAGCTTTATGGGAACGAGCAGATGGGTGGTACGTTCAAAGTAGTTGAAAGCGAATTTGGCTATATCTTGATTATTAAGAGGTATCCCAAAGGTATACTCGGTGACGACATGGGAATGGGGAAAACAATCCAGGTCATCTCGTTCCTAGTTGGATTATTTGCGTCAGGAATGGCTCGCCATATTTTGATCGCAATGTAAGTTTCATTTTGATCTTCTGGGATACGTCTTCTCGTATTATGATACTTATCTCTGGTGGTTAGGCCCTTGGGACTCTAGAGACATGGAAAACGGAGTTCCGCAAATGGTCAGTGGAATTTCACATTTCCCAATGGACATCATGCGCATGTTGGAAGCTCACATCTACCTTCGTTGGTTATCAATAGGTTTCCAACCATGCGAGGTAAGACAAAACGAGTCTGTTTCTGATATAAACATAATGTCAACATCTGATTGGATTACAAAGTGAAAGTATATCACGGATCACTGAGCACGATTGAGAAAGACTTGCGTGTTGTTTTAGACAAGGGTGGAGTTCTCTTAACAACATATGGTAAACTGTAATCAGAAGTCAGATACCCTTGGTCTTGTCCTTCTCACTGTGTGATGCGTGCACCCTTAGATAAAATTCGTTTGAATTCCGGAAAGTTGTGTGGCGGGCCACAGCACGCATGGGACTATATTATCTTAGGTAAGGATATAGACTTGTTTATAACTGCAGCTCTCTAACAGATCGATATTTAAGATGAAGGGCACTACATCAAGAATCAAAGCTCACAGAAGGCTAAAGCCGTGCGTCAAATTCCCGCAAAGCACAGACTCTTGCTTTCTGGTAAGCTTCAGGAGGCACGTTTCCCTTCGAAGGGTTGTTTGCTGAACTAGTCCGTATGGTACATGCTACAAAGGGACCCCGATTCAGAATAATATGGAAGAGCTGTGTAAGCATTGAACTGGATGTCATTAATTCTTATGCTCGCATAGTTATTCGGAATTGTATCGGTACCTAAATAACAGGGTCCCTATTTGACTACGTTTGCAATGGAAACCTACTTTCGAGCAAGCGCAATTTTATGAAGCATTTTGGCAATCATATCAAAAAAGTACGTTGAATAGAAAATTCTATATTTCATTCCGCTATAACATTTCGGTTGGACTTCTAGGGCGAAGCACGCGACGCAACCCCCGAGGAAAAGCAGGTGGCGAACCAAATTGCCGAAGCCCTTCGCAATCTTATTGCACCCTACTTCATCCGCCGCGAAAAGTCGCTGCTGCACCATCAAATCGCGCAACCGGAGAACACAGCCGTTGAAACGCCTGGATTGGCACCCGATGTTAAAGTATTGGGAGAGAAAAAGGAATTAGCAGTCTGGGTGGCAATGACGGAGGTGCAGATCGCATTGTACCAGGCCTTCCTGACTAACCTTAACATGTACGAGGTAATTGTTGATAAGGAGACACATTGTTATTCATTAATGATACTGAACATGAAACGGCACAGATTTTGAATCGCTCACGATCGCCACTTAGTGCTCTTGGAGTGCTGAAGAAGATCTGCGATCATCCCGCTTTGATGTCGCATTCTTTGCAAGACTGCGAAGCTTTGAACCTAGACGCAATGTAAAATAATGGTTATCTTTTTGTATAAGGCCGCTTTTGTAATACTCTATCTTCATGATATCAGCGCGGCTCCCGAAAGCGACTTTCGAGAACTCTTGGCCCAAAGTGCCAAATTGCGCGTCACCGTTGAACTCGTGGAACATCTTCGACAAGAGGGACACCGTATGTTGCTAGTAGCTTCCAGTAGAAGAATGCTAGACATTGTGGAGAACTGCATCGCTGCTTTGGTTCGTGTTACCAAGCCTTTAAAATCCGATCAAAGATTCGGACTGAAAGGATCTTCATGACAGGGCATCACACATACGAGGATTGATGGAACCATTACAGACCGCAAGGAGCGACAACGTCGGATTAATACCTTTAATAGAGATCCGAATTACAGTTGCTTTCTCCTTACGACACAGGTCGCTATTGGCATCACGTTGACTGGTGAGTATCGACCATTTCCGCGAGGGGGGGGGGGGGGCACAAGGCTCATAAATCCGTAAGCTAACGTCGCAATTGCGGTTCGAAAGGGGCGGATAGAGTTATCATGTGTGAGTGTTGTTCAGATACTACTCATGACACCACGGAACATCGTCCTTATGCTTATCATACTGCGTTCACTCAGATGATCCCTCTTGGAATCCCAAACGCGTACGTGATCGGTATATAATCATCTTGCTTCAAGCCGCTGCATTGACGGACTCTCACAACGATCACTAGGATGCACAAGCTGTAGATCGGGCTTATCGTGTTGGCCAAGATAAGGATGTGATTGTTTATCGGATTTTGACGTGTGGAACGATGGAGGAGAAGGTCTATCGTAATCAAGTGCGTACATTTGGCGTTGTGTGCTTGTATTGCGCGCCAACCATCTATGGCCCTAGGTGCGGAAGGACTATCTGGCAAAGATCGCGATGGAAAAGGGAAGCCAAACACGGTCTGTGGCTGCTAGGGACCTCCTCGGGCTTCTAATAGCGAGAGACTAACAACATCTCTTTTCATAGATATTTCACCCAATCAGAACTGAAGGACTTGTTCACATTGGACGATCCAACGTTTTCGCAAACGCAGAGATATCTGTCTCGTCGACATCCAGTCGCCATGGGAGGCACTGACGAGTTTGAACATCACGTGGCACGGATCGAGCAGTTTGGTACATTGCGACTCTCCACGACGTAAGCAGACCACAAGTAACTCACTTGAACTCTGCAGATGCTGTCCGAGGTACCAGCCGACATGACCAATTATATACAATGAGCGAAGAACTGCAGGATGGGGAGCATCTTGGTGGCGCAAAACAAATGGTGCGGGACGATCGACGGCAGGCCATGCTGTCTTAGATGTACAAATCTTATGTTCTTTGCAGGTAGAGGAAGCCTTGAGGCAATTTGAAGATGAGCATGTTGTGTCAGACCGATATCCAAGCACCCCTGGCAGAGGTATGGATGCCAATGTGCCAGAGACGGGCAAGATTTGTTGATATCCCAGATGCTTTTTACCCACAGCGATACGGCTACGACCAAATGTAAATAATGAAAGTGATATGGCGCTCGGTTCACGAACTTCGCCACGCGTACAAGGGAGAGGAAATCGGCAGTCTCCACAAAGAATACCGTTTGCTGAAGCCACCAATATGCGTATGGTGAAAGGCGATGGAGCCTGTGGGGATATGATCGAGAATGCACTTGATTCTCCTTCCCCGTTAACACGCAGGGGTCGGAGGCGCATACTGGAAGACGACGAAGATGAGGAGGGATCCAGCACCGGTGGTGCGGTCGAAGGAATCGACATGCTTTCGACACCTGAGCCAACGTCCCTGTCCCACGAGACGCACTTTGATGGGGACTCGAAAGAGCTAGATGCACCGGGGACATCATTAGCAATGGGTCGCGACGAAGATGAGCAAGGCTGCAGCCTAGAGGACGAACCTGCCGTCAGTGGCGTATTTCCAACAACTGATAGCGCCGTTGGTGGCCGTCTTGAGCAAGGTGGCCTTGCGGACATCGAAGTCACCGAATCACCTTCCCCGACTTTCCGGCGTATACGACGACGGCAAATCATTGTAGAAGAGGATGAGGAGGATGATACAGAGACGGGAAATCGGGGTGGTACAATGGATGCAGATCTCATTGACAGTCTGCAGACCGCCATGGAAAACCTCGACATTCGTCAATCCCGTTCACACACAGATGAAGGCAACGCGTTTGAGCCAGCAGTTCATGTGCAAAGCTCAAGAAACGATGTTAAATTCGAAAAGGAGGACTTTGAAGCTAGTCATGGGCGCTTTTTTAGCGCAGTGGAGGACGAAAAGGATATGATATCTGAAGTGGCCGAAACATTGGCCTTTCAAAATGTCGAGGACGTTCATGGGGACGATGACAGGGTATTGTTAAATGACGGCGAATATGATGATAATATGGATTCCCAACTACATTCTGGGAGCTCGAACGTTAGCGCTGCCACGAATGCTGAAGAGGATTGGGGAACGAATGCGCCATCATGCGAGTCTTACACAGAAGTCCAAAATCCTATACCTCACAATTCAGATGGAAAAGCGATCAAATTCAGCGGTATGTAGCAAGGGTAGTATGGGAGTTGACAGTTCAGGAAACTCATATGTATTCCAGTTTGTCCAAATAGCCTGCATACCTCGTCGCTTTTCATCATTCGCAACTGTCGATGCCTACGTACTGACGACGAAATGGACGAATACGATGAACTCCTTTTCGCGTATCAACGACATATGAAAAAGCGCCAATATGATGAAGCGCTTCAGGCTATGAAGAATGCTTTGGAAATATGTGATGACGACGCTCGATGTTTCTGGGCAGTTTTAGTTTTGGGCTCGATGATATTTACTTAGACACTTAGCCTGTGACTTTTGGTTACCATGTAGAAATTTTCATTGAATGATAGATCATTCTCAACCACATCCACCTAACCCTCATCATAGATCGCTCCGCTACATTAAGCGAGAATCGCGACCATCCTCGTCATGCATGTGCTCAACCCACTTGGTATCATCCGTATTTTAAACCAGCACAAAATCCAACGATAAATGCACTAGCAAACGGTAGATCGGCTGTCAACCATCGCAGCACACTCTTGGACATCATGGTGACTCGGCTAGGCGGTACGTGGCCGTGCTCATCAGCACCCGCAACTTTGTTGAAGTACTTTTGACCTTTGGACCATTGAACAGTTATAAAACCCGCGTGGACAAGAAGCTACGGGCGAGTGGTTGGTATGATTTCAAACATGTTTCGCGAATGCCGTGAGCTTACCTGTAAGAGAACGAATCCAGCGCCAACCGCAAACGCCACGAGCTTGCTAACCTTTTTGGTAAAGTATCCTGTACATATTCCCAATGCGCCCCCAAATGTCATGAGCTCAGGATTTGAGAACCACCTTGCTGGGGGAGACGGAACTGTGTCATCCGCGTCCACTACTACTTCCTTTTGAGATGGATATGCTGAGAAAGGTTTTAATTCCTACTATGTCAGAAAATGTCGATGTCCGCATGGTGTGAGGTATACATACCCTTTGTTGGAGGAGATGGCGCTACCCAAACCGAAGCGGCAACGACTGCGCTGGTGCCTCCCAGAGCGGACAAAATCGCTGCCGTGAGAGATCTCGGTTTCTGACTCCGTCCTTCCTTTTGATCTTTGTGCGTTTCATGTCGCTGATTCTTCATTGGACATCGGGGCGCAACAAGGAGGTCAGGTGCAGAAAAGTGTATCGTTGCCCCTCTTCCGTGCAACGATCGTGAGCTTGAGAACATCAGCTGCGTCGTTGTCGCGCATGCTGCCCAGTGAGTTGACAACGTTTTCTGCCCGCCGATTGCAGTTAGACGCTTCCCGGCTGACGCAACCAGATTGCTTGAAGTACACGTCCGTATCAAACTGCGGCCCATATGGGGAGCAGCAATGGGAAAAAGGTTCATTTTGACAAAGCACCAGATAGATTTGCGTCCTTGCGTGAACGACTTCACTGTCGGCTCTGTCTATTTCAGGTGATGTTCCTGCTGGCGGAAACGCTCATTTGCTGCAACGTAAGAAAGACGAGAAATGGGCGAAGGTTGACTTGGCCGGTGACGTCATGATCTACCATTCTGGCGTCGAGTCGTTCCTCATCCTTTCACCTCTTCCACGGGCATATTGACCTGTCCTTTTATCTTCCCGCCGGTAATTGCCTCTTGGACGACATGAGCCCAGTACATGGCACATCGGCCACATTACGCTGTCACGGTTTCAACGACGTGGTGGTCCCCAGGTGCGGAATGACAGCACGTCAACGGTCTGTTTGGAATCTGACTGACGAGGTAATAATTGTATTAAAGTCCGCAAAGCTCCCAAGGACCGCACTACTCTCATTGCCGATGCATTTTGTCTTGCCAGATTGAACATGCGTTCGTCCTCAGCGTCGCCCATGGTTGACACCACGTGATTGTAGCCACAAATATTGGTCCTCGGCTGGTACTGCTACAACCTGCATGACCTCAGCAATGTAATGTGAGTGGATTCCATCAGCGTTCCCCCATCGCCTTGATAGATCCTTTGAAAGGATGAAGCTTCCGGCAAGTGCAAATCAAGGGTTCAAACAGGAGCCACCAGTACTGCAAAACCAGTATGAAGATGACCCAGCCCTACAAGGGATCTTGTTTCATTATCTTCCGCATTCCGACTTTGAAGCTGTCACCGGTGATCTGAAGAATTTGGGTCAACGTGCAATTACAGATATTCTGGCGCTCGGGGACAATGCTGAACAGCATCATCCCACTCTAACGCAGTATGATCATTGGTGCAGGCGGATAGATAAGTTAGAAACCTCAGAAGGATGGCGGGCTTTGAAAGGGGTTGCCGCGGAGGAAGGTTTGATTGCCATCGGATACGAGCGTAAGCTACGCCAGTTCAGCAGGGTTTACCAGTTTGCAAAGTTGTACGTCGCTGGGCCCAGCATGGCAATGTATACTTGTCCCTTGGCCATGACAGACGGGGCCGCTCGATTGATAGAATTACATGGCACACAGGATATGAAGGAAACAGCTTTCGCGCGCCTCACATCGCGCGACCCGGCAAAATTTTGGACCAGTGGACAGTGGATGACGGAAAGACCTGGCGGGTCGGATGTCGGGGGTACGGAAACAGAGGCAGTTAAATCCAGCGATGGCCGGGGTTGGCTTCTATCCGGTTTCAAGTGGTTTTCATCGGCCACCGATTCTGATATGACTTTTCTACTCGCTCGTACACGAGACCAATCGACTGGTTCAGTAAAAGAAGGGTCGCGAGGGCTTTCTCTGTTCTACGCCAAGCTGCGCGACTCTGACGGTAACCTCAATGGAATCCGAGTGCATCGGCTCAAAAACAAATTCGGTACCAAGGCTCTCCCAACCGCAGAGCTGGAGCTAGATAATCTCCCAGGGTCCATGGTGGGGTCCGAGCATCGTGGTGTTGCCACCATTGCAGTGATACTCAACATCACTCGCATACACAGCGCGTTGTGCACGACCTCAAGCCTTCGCAGGTCGTACGCAATCGCGAAGAGCTACGCCGAGAAACGTGTAGTATTTGGAAAGTCGTTGTCAACTCAACCACTTCATCTTGCTACCTTGGCTGATATTGACATGACCTTGCGCGGCGCTATGCAGCTCTTTTTCTTTGCGGTACTACTCCTCGGAGAATCCGAATGCCATCCCGATGAGAGCCGTCGCGCCCTGTCCGGAACACTGCTTCGCATTACAACACCTCTTTTGAAAATGTGGGTTTGTCACGAAGCGATGCCGGCTATAACAGAAGCCCTGGAAGCATGTGGTGGACAGGGCTACATGGAAGAGACTGGAATTGCCCGTCAGCTTCGCGACGCCCAGGTGAACTCGATTTGGGAAGGAACAACAAATGTCCAAGCTCTAGACTTGTTAAGGATCGTGGGCCCAGTCTTTCCTGTGTACAGGAAGAAAGTGCTTGAACTTGTGAGCCACGAGTCGCTACTGAAACTGCCCGTGAGCGTGGTTAAGGATGCCTTGGATTATGTTCAAAAGATAATCGTTGCCATGCAAAGTTGGGAAAGAGATCAACAGGAAGCAAAGGCCCGGTTGCTTGGATTTGCATTGGCGAGGATACTCATTGGGGCCCTCCTTATCGATCATGGTGTTTATCTGCAAAGAGAGGGTCATGGTGATGCTGAGGCGAGCTTAGTATGCGCAAAACGCTGGTGCGCGAACGTCGGATTATTGGTAGGGCAATTGGATGCAGCACCACATTCGTCGAAGGAAGATTTGGTATTAGTATACGGAAAGAGTTCAAGGGCTATGCTTTAATTCCACTGCGAGGGGATCGCTGGTCAATATCTAGAGAGGTTACTAGTACTTTGGAATAATTTCTAGACGTAGCAATGGCTGCCGGTACTTTTGGATAGCGCTTGTGACATCTGTCAAGCAAATGCTGGATCAGATCTCCTTCACAAATCCCAGCCCTGTTGGTGGATGGTTACCTAACATATGTCGACAATAACGATGGTCTTTTTTGGTTGGGGGCAGGTCGTTTCTCCTACCCTCGCGCTAAGTTCATCCAAACATATGCATGTGCAATTGCTGTGGATCTGGAATTTTGTCAAACAGTCCATCGGAGGAACAAGCAGATGCCAAGGATACCGGGATGGCTGATGCTATGATGTCGCTTACCAGTCATGAGTTTCTCCCAACAGGTAAAGAACGGGGCCTTGAGATCCATTAGAAAGGAGATCAGAGAGGTGAGGTGGATGAGATCACTCACTCGGATCAGGCCTGTTGTCGTCGACAGTGGGGAACTATTTGAAGACGATCAACGAGCTTTTGTAAACACAGATCAAACGTTTCGTCGATTCACCAAAGTTTGTTACGCCACTCTAATGGAGCTCTAGTATTGCAAACAAAAACAGACGATGTACATGCATACATAAATTAAACAACAGCGAAAGAAACCACAATCTCAGGCGACATTCATCTTTGGTTTCGCAGCTCCGGCTTTCTTGGGACGAAGCCACTCTTTTGGGAATTCGAGATTCGCACGACGAGGTTTGACGTGTCGCAGATCCAATGGTACATCTGTGAAAGCATCTTTCTCATCCTACGCAAAATAGGCTTCATGAGCACCAAACGACGAGATTCGCAGCATATACAGCGGCGTCCTACCTTTGCCTCATTCACCATTCCATTCAACAACTTCACCAACCCAATCCTATTCATCTCGCGATCCACCTCTGCGTTCCCAGTAGCAGCTACCTCACTTGTCTCCGCAGACACTGTAACCACATCGCTGTAAGGATCGTACTTGTCTCCAGCCAAAAGGAGAAATTTGTGACGTTGGGCAGGGGTCAACGGAAGTGTACCAACTTTGACCTGAACGGTGACTTTGGTAGAGTAGGGTGGTGGCTGTGTGAAGTCATATGTGTAGCTGTCGTAATAAGTTGTTACAATGTGGGATGTTGGTGGTGGTGTGAACGGTCGGTGTTTTCCTATGCAACCATATTTAGAGCTTGCCACCAACACATCAATATTCCGACAATTCAGCACCACAAACCTTTAAGCATTTCGACATCATTCTTCATCTTCAACAATAGATCCTTGGTCCACTTCGCAGTTTCTACAAAGTCAAGTTCGTAGCGGTGCAATCCATCCGCGGCGGTATCCCCACTGAGTGCTACAAAATCATTTTCGTCACGACGCTCGGCACCCGTTTGTTTCTTGCGTGCATAACTGGCAAACGTTGTGGTAAAGTTCCGGCTAGGTGCACGGACGGCTTTGAGGGCCGGGAGAAGCTTCCTGTATGGGCGCATCATTGGGAGTGACAGCTTGTCCAAAGATCCAACGTTGATTTCAGCGACCACCTATACCCGTTGCCATAGAAATTGGCAATTTTACCTCTTTTAGTTCTAATGGAACAGCGAGATTAATCACAACCTAGCAGGAACGGTGCATTGATCGTAAATGGCAAATGTATTATAATAAAAATGTGATAAAAATACTGCAGTCTCCATAATTTATATTATACATGACTACATAAAATCAGCGGCCACCGCTCGTCGGGGGCTCTTGCGGTCTGGAGTCGGGGTGTTTTTTGAAGCACTACGCGCTGATTTGGGAGTCTTTTTCTTGCTCTGTGAGGATGTAGGGGTCTTCTGAGCTCCTTGTTTAGTCGATGGTTTACCCTGCGGAGTTATCGGATCTGGTGATTTCGTGGAGCTCTTCTCTGAGATTGCAGGGTCTTTGGCGGATGTTGTGTTGGATTGTTGCAGCAGCGTTGTCAGGAGCACTGAAAGCTGGGACGATTTTGCGGCTTTTGGGCTTTTCTTTGATGTCTTTCCTGGAGTTTCCTTAGACTCTGTCACAGTCCCATCCCGTTTTGGCGTCCCCTTAGGCGTTCCTTCCTCTACAGTTTCGTTCGCTTGAACGTCTTCGTGGGCCTTTTCCGTCCACACGGCCGATTTCAGCAAACTTTCGAGCTTCTTGGCCACTGGTGTAGCAAGCGCAGGTTTCAACACAGGCGGCGCGCTAGTTTCTGTCTTGCGAGAGGGGGTGCCTTCCTCCGCCACGGGCTCTTTTATGTCGAAACCTAAAGGATATATAAGTAAATAAAAGCGTTCTCGTGCTCTATACGCGACTACTCACTTTTGACCATGTTTTTCTCCATGACAAATTTTACAGATTTCCTGGGATCGGAGCTGGCAGTTGCTATGAGCAGTGTCTGTTTGGATCATAGTTTAAACATTCGAGCATTTGACGGTCGCCGCAACATCGCCTGCAACCAACCTTTTGGGTTTGTTTCGCAGGGACTGTCATCGCATTCTTTCCCGTCTTCTTTTGTTTCGATTGCGGTGTAACTTGGAAATCCATTAACTGTCAATATTCTAAAATGGTTCACAGCTGCTACATTGCTATTGCTTACCTGGACTCAGCTTTGGATCTATACTGTCTGTTACGGTTCCGGGCAGTGGAAGTGCACCGGTTGCGTCCTGGGTCTTCTTGGCTATAAAACACCAATGAGTCGACGACCGACGCCACGCATGACATACAGGATCGACATACTTTTGGCCTTGGGTATCTTCGTGACCTTAACCTCCACCTTATACTGTTCAATTCCGTCCATCCCCTCGCCCGTTACGTCCACCCTCGCATCTGATGATTCTCCGTGCATATTTTCTTTGACATCCATCACCTGTGCCGTTTCATCTGCAGTCTCTGTCTTGCCCTTCTTTCCCTTCTTCTTTTTCTTCCTCGGGGAAGCATCCTCTTCGCTAGTGTCAACTGGCGCTGCTTTCCGCTTTGACCCCACGAGATCGTCATGTGCTCTTTCCTCACTCTTGGGTTCAGACTGGGCCTGGCCTTTGCCATTCACCTTCAAAGTAGCCGGACCAGCATCGATCAAATGGTCCGGCTTGCTTTTTGTTCCTTTGATGGCGCCTTTGGAGGTTTTCAACAGGCTCTCATCCACATCAATCTTCACAACTTTTGCATACGCTTTAAATAAGTGTTGCACTTTTGGTCGGTTTTTCACGAGGACATCGGAGCCTATTGCGATATCGAATATTCGCCGTCCAATTCGCTCGCAGTCAAACGGGAGAGAGGGGACGTCGTGATCCATCGCGCTGTCATCTGTTCAGAAGGCGAGTTTGATCCGTGTCCTCAGTCTATAAGTAGAGCAATGTTAAAACACTTACCTTTCGAAGTTTGATCGAGAATGTGCTCAAAAATATTTTCTCGGACCTTAGCGAAGACAACATCGTTTGCTGATTTGGATATGATATCAAAAAAGGGATCCAGTAGCTGAAAAACGGCGTCCGCAGTCGCCTAGGTCGAGTACATACGTCAGGCAACATCTGCGGCAAAGAATTTCTCTGTTATTTCTTACCTTTCCTCCAACTGCTCTCTGAAGTTCCTCCAGGTACACTTCCGCGGTGTGGTACCTCAAAGAGTCTGGAGTTTTCAGATCGTTGAGCCTGGAGAACGCATTGATGAGATTACAAGAGCAATTCCTTCGGCCACACGATATCTGTCAAACATACTTCAAAGGTCCATTCTTCAAGATCTGCAGGTACTCCCCAACCACATCGGCATCCCACCCTTTGCTCTCCAAATACTTGAACCCGTAGAAATGGAATTTTCTCAACAACATATAGTACTTGTCCAATCTGTTCAATCACAATGAGCAACTCCCCATGTTCATTGATAAGAACAAGTTTTGCACCTCAGCCTGTCGATCCCATGCCAATCCGCAACGATTATAGTCCAAAACGCTCGAATATACCGCAAAACCGTGGACTGAGGTAAGTGGAGTGCTAGGCTAGCGAGCTTATCCGCCAGGTGCTGTTGAATGAGAGGCTTATCGGACATCCAGAAACCTTGCAGATACAAAGGTTATTCAATGCAACATGGTGAGCAAACAATTGACCTGACTCAACTGTAGAAAAGTCCTTTCCAAAGTTTCAAGAGATCAAGATCCTTAATTTCTTCATTGTTTACCAGCCATTTCGTGAGACCTCTGACTGCCCGGTCGCGGATGCTCTTATCTGCAAGTGTATTGGAATTGAAAGCGCGAGACATTAAAACAGAGGCGAGAACAAAAAAAAAACAAAAAGATCGCAATATGCATTCAGCTGCGAACCTGTATGCGCAAGTTGCCTGCCAAACCCGCTCTGCATTCCTGAACCGTCCGTCATAATGTCCAGTATTCGGTACGGATGTCGTCAGAATATGGGCAGAATATCGGCAAGCAAATCAAAAAACATCCTTTGAGATAGCCAAAAAATCCCAACTTGTACGCATAACGTAACTGTGCCACCACTCAGCAAAAACAGTTAAAACGAATCGCTCAAACGATATTTTTTCTTCGATGCAGCTATACGATTAGCTTTTAACAATTTCTCGTATTTGAAAGTACAATAATAACATCTAACGTAAGGTTCTATCTTACCACCTTATTCCAAACATCCATCAAATGGTTGTTCACACCAGAATGCCTCTATCATCATTCTACATCTCATTGTCTTGACTTTGCAGCCGCCGACAAAGCAGCAATCTTGCGGTCAACCACCATCTTACGCCCTTTCCGATGATCCTCATAGTCTCTCCCAACCCGAGACTGAGGTCCAATGTCCTTGGACAGTATAAACCGGACCAGCACCATTACCCACGACGTGTGATAGGCTAAAGTGTTGTAGAATTCGGGTGCAACATCCCGGACTTTCCGTAGATTACTCCATGGTACCTAAAACGACGCGTAGGCGGTCAGATTACAGAACACGTTATTGTCACAATAAAGGAGAAACAGCAAGCATACCTTGGTAAAATCATGATGTTCGTTATGATATCCAATGTTCATGAATAGGTAATTCAAGCTTCCATAGTAGGAGTAAGTCTCTTGTCCATCGTCAAAAGTGAAGTGCTCTTGAATAAAGTGAGCCGCGGCAGGGTGAATGCCGTAGCCAAACCATAAGGATAGGAACAGATACAAGAAACCCCTTGGTCCACAGTAGATCCAGACAAGGGCATCCGTCGTGATAGTGAACACCCAGTTATACAGTTCCCATCTAGATGGCCGCTTTTGCATTGCTGCCCCTCTCACTACGTACATCATCGGGTAAAAGAAGAGAAAGACGAACTTCAAGAGCGGATTGCCTCTGATCAGTTTCACTTCCCAATCAAGGGGAAGGTCCGGATCATGGCCAATGACGCCTTGGTAGGCGTGGTGCTCCAGGTGATACCGGCGGAAGGAGGCATAGATGGGGAACGGGATGCCAATGTTGGCCACGAGCCCTACCGCACGATTGATAGCCATTCCTTCCCCACACAGACCATGGGTTGCTTCATGAATGATTACACCATAGACCTGTGTCAAGGACCCACCAACAATATACGTGCACGCAAGCATTCCCCACAAGGAGTCGGTCGCCACGCGCCCGAAATAGTACGCAAGGGCCACTTGGATGGAAGCGGTCAGCAAGGCAATCCACTTTGTAAGCGGTTCGTAGCCATATAGTGTTTTTATTTCGGGGTGGCTCTCCAGAATGGCAAGCTTTCGCTTAATATGCGGTTCGTCAAGGTCATCCTTGGCAATGTCGTCGTCCTTTCCTGGAATAGACCGGAGCCAGTCTCCCAGATAAAGAGGATGCCGACGGTCCAGCTGCTCTGTGCTTTCGTCTTTGGCACCTGCACCAGCTCTAGACCGAAGGTTCTCGGCCGCAGAGGCGGCTGATCTGAGCGCTGGTGTTGTGGAACACATTGCCAAGCTTACTTGAGCTATACCGAAACGTGTTTGAATAACCTGCTACGTGCAAGAGCGTCCCAAGAGTTCTATAGGCATACCTTGGAGCAAAGTTGGCGGATCAGTGCCAAGAACGAGGAGTGTTCTGTGGGGATGGGAGGGGCTGAAAAACGAAAACGCTAAACGGCCAAGTGATTTTCACCCTTTTAAATACGCGCGGCCAACTTTAAGCCCCGCCCGCCAAGCCGAAAATGGTTACATTGGATCTGCAAGTCAAATTGACTTGAAATGACACATTTCTTCAGCGCTTTTGGGCATTTGCTCGCTGGGAATCCTCGAGGATTTGGACACCACATCTTTCGTCTACTTGAGTGAAGATGAACGCTTTTTGGTCGCGCAAGTGCCGAATGTGTTGCACATCCCCAATGGAGGGGAACTGCCGCCTAGAAGGCATTTTCCCCTAAAGGGCAACCCCGTTCAACGGGGGCTTCTGGCATTAGACAGGTCAAGCTTGACGGGCTCCATCTAGCACTGATCGCTCCCCGTAGCTGATTCCCCTCGAACTATGCTTTCGATTTTCGATTTCTGCTTGTTCCTTGATGATGAGCGATCCAAAGTTCAGGAAATGGATCGTGACAGGTTGCCACCACTTGAAAACCTCCTATTCCGGCATTTACCCGGTAGATGACCTGACAGCCCTCTTTCAGAATGCTCTGAATGAGATGGACATGCCATTCAACAAGCGTGCAAATCCCTATTCAACCTGCTCTTCCTTCGCCATCGACCCTCAGAATGTTGCAAATTCCATTGTTTACATAAGCAGAACCAGTGCTTAGTAACCGAATAACCTTATCCACAGATCATAGATCCCAGGTAACTGCCGTGGGGAAACTTGAACTTTTTGTTGAGGAAATGTCGCGAAGGACCAGTATAACGTGTGAGCACCTGGCACCCCCATGTCTGTGTTCGCACAACACAACCTCACATGAAGGTGACCATGACCAAACACCGGGCAAAACGGGCGAGTCGCGAACCTCGTGGGCTTCGATGAGCAGCAATGGCTCCACAGCATCCTCTTCTGACCGACACCAAAAGATGCCTTCGAATACCTTTTACAAACGGACATTGCCCTCCACATGCACACCCTTCAACTCTGCAAAAGGTCGCTCTCTGTTTACCGGAGCGTTGACGGAAGGATACATGGAGACATACTTTGCTCTATCATTGCAATATTTAACCCAGTCAGAGCCAGCATATTGTGGACTTTCTTCTCTTTGTATGGTGCTGAACGCTCTTGAAATTGATCCCGGACGGCAGTGGAAAGGCGTTTGGAGATGGTATGATGAGAGCATGCTCGACTGTTGTAGACCTCTGGAAGACGTCATGAAGAACGGAATTACGTTGCCAGAGTTCGTATGCCTAGCACGATGCAATGGACTAAAGGCGCACCTGAGAAGGGCAGACAAAATGTGAGATAAATATTCAAAGACCCAGGGTTTACATGTAGCGCGGGAAGGTTGACTGACTGCTACGCTACCGCACGTCTTCCTCAGCACGAAAGAGCAATTTCTGGCCGATTTAAAGCAAACGTCTCGCGAGCCAAAAGAATTCTTGGTCGTATCGTACGATCGCGGAACTCTACAGCAGACTGGAACGGGGCATTTTAGCCCGGTGGGTGGGTATAACGAGTCAGAAGACATGGTCTTGATATTGGATGTCGCGCGCTTCAAGGTTTGTCGTACTGTTGCAAACATCTCGGTAATGTGTAAATTGTACTCAAAGCTGCGATCCATCGCATATTTTTCAGTATCCAGCATACTGGGTGCCGTTCGATCTGCTCTGGTATGGGGTTGCAGTTGATCTGTCGTAGTCCTCAGAATGACTAGACGGAAAACCATTTTTCACACCAGGCAATCACTGCAACCGTGCGACACAACAACTGGGAAGCCAAGGTACACGCCAACGTAGTGCCTATCCAGCATCTACCAACAAGGCGGACTAAATTTCACTATTGAAAACAGGGGCTATGTCATCCTCAAACGAGGAAAGCGTAGCTACGTGCAATCCGCCCTCAGTCAGCTGGCCGTGAACCGCGAGTCTTGGCCTCGTTTGTCCAACATCCTATTCCAAGAACTCCCCAAGCGGTTTGCCACGTCACCACCCGAGAGCCCTGCTCAGTTCATTTCCGTTGTTGTGGACGCCATTCCCGATGAGTATGATTCTGTGGTGGAAAATCGCATGCCGCTATTTGTGGCTCCTTTTGCTGCAGATGATCAGGTGTTAACAGCAACCGCAGATGGAACGAGCGTGGGACAATGTGACCCACACCAGGTCGGCTGTGAAAACGTCCAGGCTACTCTGGATGCATACGTAGCCGGGCTCGATGATTTGTTGCACAAGCTTGCGGAAACCGATCTGTATCGGTTTGTGGCGGACTCAATTGCGTCCAAGCGCAAGATGCGAAATAGAGAACAAATTATGGCTATGGCGGCAGCTGCCAGCGCCAAAGCAGCTGCCGCTCTTGCCGCTCAGAATGGTGAACCAACGGACGCAACTACCGAACCCACCTCATCCACACCACCGATCCTTAAACCTCTCTTCATCGAGCGTACTTCCGCCATGTCTTCTGCCCGTATCTCTTCCCCACCAATGTCTCCTCGTTACGCTGTCATCAATGCTACGCAATCCTGTGTGTCCAGCCCTCGACTTAGCGGAATTTTCACCCCTGAGCGAGCAACATCGTCATCCTCACTGTCACTATCCCTTGCTAATCTGCATCCGCCTAACCATCCAGTAAACGACTTCACTGCTTTCTTGACCATGTTTTTGTTTGCCCTGTTTTCTTACAAGCCTTTCCATGAAAATTTGAGGGACGTGGACGCGGATGGGGATTATGGTTTATTAGAGCTACAGCATCAGGATCCACCGTCGCAGGAGGGAACCCGGAATGGAAAAGCAAGTGGAGAGTTTATGCCAAACGGCCGGAGGATGTCTATGGCTGAACGAGTTCGAGGTGTCGTCAACTTGGATGTGGCAGGAATTCAGGATGTGAATTTGCGAATGGAGGTTGCTTTTTTGCGGGACCAAATTGCTGCTTTGACAGAATTGCAGAGTCAGGATGCAAGTCGGGTTGCCGGTGTACCTACACCATCATCGGCGTCATCTTCTCTTTCGGTTGACGCAAGTGTACCATTGTTGACAGATGCCAATGCAAGCAATGTTAATAGTTCATGACGAACTAGAGAAGCGAGGTGCATGAAACCAAAGCTGTTACAGTAGCCCATGGCTAGAACATTCTGTATTCAGTATTTGCTCTAGTGCTGAAACGGCCCTTATCACCTACTATACACCATCTCTAGATATTTTATACAAAAAAGATACAGATTATCGCTAATATGTATCGCATTAAACTTTGGCGGCAAAACTTCTCAACAAAGCATCCTCTCCCCCGCTAAAAATGTACTCTCCCACCCAATCTACTCCAAAAACCTTTTGCTCTTTAGTTTTGTCCCCGCCCGCTAACGTGTACATTGGCGTCGTACTCCGTATATCCCATACTTTTATAGTCGAGTCATATGACCCGCTGACAAAGGTGTAAGAGTTTGTTGACGACCATCGGACGGAGGAGACCCAGTTGGTGTGAGAAGAGAGGTGGAGTTTAACCGTCTGGCCTTCTGTTTTATGCGCAAGATCACCAAAGGATAAGCCATCGACTATGGCAAAGAAATGGCCTGAACAAACACAACAAGCACGTACCCTGAGCTCTCAAATCCCACAATCGAAGAACTCCATCCGAATGCCCCGTAACAATCAACCCATTCTCACCAGAGTAATCCATGCCTAAAACGACTTTTTCGCAATTTCTGGTAACTGTGTTTGTACTTTGCTCTACATCCCATGCACGCACGGTGTGGTCCCATCCGCCTGTGACCAACATGGCCGAGTTTGTCGGTGCAAAAGTAACGCAAGAAATGGGACCCACGTGGCCGGTGAGACGCTTTTGAGCACGCTGTTAGGGCATCTGGGTTAGCTTGTATAAGAAATCAAGAAGGACCAAATTCATACATACCTTGAGTGGAATGACAGATGAATCGGCACCTTGGTCTGATTTGAGTTTTCTTCGCTTCCGCGATTCGCCACCATTATCGTCCTCTGCTTCCTCAACATCGTTCGGATCCGTATTCCAGAGCAAGACACATCCATCCCATGATACAGTCGCCAATTCCTTTCCATCCGGACTGCACGCCACCCCCTCCACACTTCCAGTATGCCCCACACATTCATACAGTATTCTCGACTTGTTTCCTTCAGCATCGTACTCCCAACCAAACACTTTAGCATCCTGCCCCCCCGTAACAAATCGATATCGCTCCGCAATAGAAGACTCAGGAATCCATGATACAGACTTAATCGGGCCCGAATGCCCCTTCAAAACTGCCTTACAAACTCCTGACCGATCCCACACCCTACCCAAGGTATCAAAGCAACCCGTCAATACTAGCCCAGAACTATGTCCGCGGACGCTGGAAATCCATTCATCGTGCTCAAATGCTGCCGCTGGGGAGGGTGGTAGTGTTGCTTCCACATATTCCAGTTCGACAATGTTTTCAGTTGAGAGGCCGTGATTGTCCAAGTATGTTTTAAGACTCGTTTGAAGGAATTTTCCGTCGATCAGAAAATTGAAGGGAATAGGCTTAAGTGTGGTCTCGTCGGACTCGGTGTCTGTTGCCGTTCGTCCGAGAAGATGGTTAATAATTTCGGAGAGACCGTAGCGTCTCAGACGAGCAGGAACAAGGATTGCTGTATCGGTAACGGCATGCTGTTGTTGGCGGGTGCGGAACCGTACTTGGACTTGAATATCTCCCACCTTGTTTGTTGAGGTGGCTGGTGATGGGGGTTGTTCAGTAGTCATGCTGGTGGTTCTGTGCAAACTGGAGTGTGATCTCGGAAAGGCAGCAAGATCAACCAACATCGCCAAAAACAAATTCAAGTTTGATGAGATAATGTGGCGTAAAGAAAACCACGTGATACATGTTGTTCCAGTGTCAATGTAGTCTGCGTATCTATCTATCTACTAAGGACAATATCCATCGATCCCACAATGTCTCAAACTTCACCATAGCCTCTGCTTTCTCCTGCTGTCCCATGCCAGCATAGGTAATTCCATTGGAAGCAAGCTTCTTCAGGGAAGCAAGATCCAATGACTCAAATGCCATGTAGACTGACGTGAGGGAAAGGAAGTTAAGGTGAGGGAGAGGAATTTAAGGTGAGTAGTATATGCTGAGAACATACCAGGACCCACTCACTCACCTTGATAGTAGTCGTAAGAAACACCTTCATATCCAAAAACCCCAGGATCATCCGATGCCAATGACACCTGTACTCCCTTCAGTAACAAATCAATCATCGGATGGCCACGGAGATCTCCAATATAGCCAAGGAGTTGGTTGGAAATCGGGGCAACCTCCACCGCAATGTCGCTGTTGATGAACTTCTCAATTAGTCCCGGATGGTGGGAAAGCGAGAAGGCATGTCCAACGCGCTTGGTGTTGAGGAGATAGGCATCGTAGAGATTTGTATCTGGGGGAACTCCAGAGCGCGTCGTTTCGCCGGCATGGAAGATGAAGGGAAGACTGGTGGACTGCTCTGATGCGCTTGCTTGAGCTTTTCGCAGGGTATCGACCAGTGGTCTGAGTGCGGATGTCTATAAAGGAGGTTAATTAGTTGAGAGCATAATCCGCTCATCCACGAAATCTACGAATTCCAACCTCTTCGTGCCCGACGAGATCATATCCAATGATCTGATCGCCATGAGTTTTTCGCAATTCAATAGCGTGCATCAGTGAATTTTCAATATCAACTGTCGGGTTAAATCGCAGGTCTTGGTAAATGAATCTCAAGTCTTGGAAATGCGGATGGTCCTTTCTGAACTTGTCTACAATGTCCCGAACACTGTCCAGCACGCTCGAGAAGTTGCGGCGTGTTCCATCTAGATGATAGGTCTCCCATCTTGAAGAACGGAGTTCAATGTAAGTGAGCCCATCATTGTGATATTGTTCTAGTAGCCGAGTGATATATGCCTCAAACATCGGTTGATATTGGATCAGCGACCCCAATGTGTCAAAAACGAGGTCAAATTTAGCCCACGCTTTTTCCTCGGTGGGGTACTCACTAGCATGTATTTCCGCTGATTAGAGAGATGGTGGAAGAACAGAGTCGCGAAAACTCACTTTGAGATAACGCTATTTTGGTGTTCGACGAATGCATCAAATGCAGAGGGTCCACCTGGGAAGGAGCTACGAGCATGTTGACAAGAAGCCCATTCATCACGGGGTAATTGTGTGGACGAGAAATTGAAAAGAGGTAATTGGATACTTGCATTACCCCTTTCGTCAAAGGTGGGGTAAACTCTGTTCACAAATCTGGGAGCGAGCGACGATCATTAGTTTTCGACCTCAGACATTTAAAAGGCTATCTGATACTCACTTTAAATAGCAGTTTCCGATATCCTCAGCTGCTGTTTTCACTATCCACTTGATGTCCAGCATGGCTTCCAAATGCCCGTGCAAAAAACCGCCCTTTGGCATAGACCTGATGACTTTGAATAATTCTGTGCTGTCTATCACAGGCTTGGCGAGTGAGAAGTGTAAGGCAGGGGGAAATTGACTTTGAGCTTTCAATGCCGTGGTCTCTTTTTCGCGAAGAGCATGAAGGTAAGCATTCGCCTTCTTATCCATGTCTGATAGGACAATGTCATTATCAAAACGATTTGCGGAATCATAAAGGACCAGTTGGTTTCGTTGCACTGTGTAGGTGGGATCGGGTGATCTTGCAATAGGGGCCGCTATGACAGGCGCAATTAGGAAAGTGAAATACGCTAGAATTCTGTATATTGGTGCCATATTGACATATAGATTATAGGTGGGGAAATCAGCAGAGTCCTCCAATCCCCATTGGGGGGGGATGTGGAGAAGCACACTGCAAAGGAGAAGCGATGATGAGCTCATGCCCATGGCTTGCATGGCTTTGCAAAGCCTCGATTTCACACGTGGCAAATATCGCGCGCCCTCCGAAGCGAACGGACGACGAAAGGGCAGTGCAGAGCAGAGCTGGAAAGCGATAAACATACTTGCTACTGGAGTGAATCAAGCAGCCTTAAGCCGATATTTTATGGATCTTGGCTGAGGTGATTACTGCGGTCGTTCCATTTGCATAAATTCTATGAGATGCTTCCGTTGGCAAAGAAAGTATAATAATAGTGACTTTGTGGGCCGTAGCGACTATAAGCCAAGATTGGCGGAGCAGGCGGTGAGGAGGAAGCGGAAGCGAACGCAAATCCAACCTTTTATGCGTCAGAAACTGCACCCTTTGATAATGAGATCCGACTGGAATTTATGCAACAAAAGCTTCAAGGACATTCGAAATTATGTACTCTACAGTCAGCAATATCTGCTCTGTGTACGTTTCGAGCATCCCAATTACGGATCATGAGTGAAAATAAACGAAAAAACAAAAACAAAATGTCCAGAACTTGACGTCTGCAAGCAAACTTCTTTACTTGCTGTGCCACGCAATGTCCGACAGACGTCCGAAATCCCTCCTTCCCCTGGTGGATTGCTTCGGTTAGCAAATACGTTTTATCAAAACAATCGGCGATTTCGATCTCGGCCTCGTACCTCCACATTGTTTGATTCTTGATAGAATAGCTACCGACTGCTGCACAAGGTCTTCTGACCCGTATCTTTCTTCGCTGCCCTCAATTTAGAACATCAAAAGTTTTCGTTTTCCCCGTTGACTAGTGTTGGCCAAGCCCATGTCAACATCCAAACCTGATTCATCAGAGTCTTCAGCAACACCAACGAACAAAGGATGGAATTTGGATGCGCCATCCTATGTTCCTGACAACTCGGCGCTCGCGCAGACACCGGCGACGGACCCCAGACGGGGCCATCATGGTGGCGGCCAAAGTGGTCGTGGCCGAGGGAGAGGTCAGCGAGGACGAGGGAATTTTCGCGGCAGGTCCGCATATAAGGGTGGGTCAGGCTATGGATATGAATATCCGTGGCAACCAAGGGTATACTATGGGGAAGAGGGATATGTGCATTATGGGAGCCCAGACGCAAGAAGATATCATACTGATGCCGTTTTGCTTGCCGGAGGAGACCCTGGATATGGTGGCGACGGGGGAGTAGGTGCGCTGTCTGACCTTTTGTAATTTTATTGCCTCACCAAAGCTCGCTAATCAATCATACAGGCTACACAGAAGGGTATTCGTACATCAACCCAGGTCCGGACAACGTAAGTCTACCGTCATACCAGAGCCAAGATTTTGCAGATCGGTCGCTGTCGTCCGATACAGAGCGCGACAATGAAACGGATAAAGCAGAATCTTTGGCAGATTCAGTCATAACGTCCTCCACGTATACCGATGCGACATCGAGCTCCTTTGTTGAATCGCTCATCACCCAATCCTCTCGAGGAAGTGGGTACAGGAATCTGAATCAGCAGCATCGTCTAGGCGGACAGGCCTCCTTGAGACAGCAAGCTTCGATGAACTCTGAGGAACGAAGATTGGAGCAGCGGCAAAAGCAGATAGACTATGGCAAGAATACGGTAGGATATAAGCGATATATTGCGATGGTGCCAAAGTGAGTGACAAGATTGGTCCGGCTACCTAATTACACCAATATTTGTGCTCATCAGTTTTGTCACAAGGCACAAGCGTAAGAGAGGGGATCCGGAGACGCCAAAGAAACACGCCAAATGCAGCAAGAGATGTTGGGATGGTTTGATAAGACATTGGCGGAGAAAGCTGCATGAATGGGACCCACCAGAAATGAAGGAACAGGGGCTATCGGATCTTGAGTTCTCGGATATTATCAAGGAATCTGTCCGGACAACCACTGATCAGCTAGAGGAGAACTTGAAGCACCCAACGGAACTAGCTGACTGGACTTTTCCTCCCGTGACGAAGGAACCTTTGCGTGTGAAACCCACTCCGCTAGGCGAAAGTCTGAAACAGCCGCAAGCGGCCAGGTACAGATCGACACGTTTATAGAATTGCGTCTAGGATTTGACATCCCATTGCATGATGAAATAGGAACCTAGGCTTCGGGTCCACACCACCTCCAACAGAGCCTCTTCGGCCACTTTGGGACCAGTTTTCGATAGATGAGCTGGATCAAAAGTTTGCATCTAAATTAAGACCTTGGGAGACGTTCGAGGGCTTCGGTCCAAGTCCAACCCGCCGGACAACAAAGCGCGGAGATGATCCTTTATCGTGGGCGGAATTTTCCATTGACGAATTGGACGAGAAGTTTGGTCATAAGTTGCGCATATCCGAAGCAATTGATTTAACATACAGGTGAGGAGTTACGGTTCTTGTTTTATGGACGATGATGCTAACCGAACTGGAATCACCAAGTCCATTAAATAACTCGACGAGCTCACCTTTCACCCCTTCCCCTCGATCTAAGCTCGCTCCGATTGGGTATGTTCAAAAGTGGATATCAGTTTAGACATATAAGGCAGCGCGGTAATTTTATCCTCGCCCTAGTCGACCGACCCCGGTGAAGAGATTGAACCCTATGGCAGCTAGTTTTGATGTGCTTGGCGCGTCACCGATCAGCAGGTACATTGTTGAGATTATTTTGCCCAATTCATTAAGCCGCGTCGAGCTTTATCTCTTACTTTTTTGATGGATTCCGGCTTACAGCGATACCCATCATACCGGGGACTCGTCGGTAACACCTAGAACACATAGATCCAACAGTATCGGGTGCGTTCTTTTTTGGGGTCTCTACATTTGATTCGGCATTACCGACGCCTCACATTTCTACCAGTTTCTCATATTCGGATCCCCGGCGATTGCACAACCACCAAATGGAGGGCTCTGCAAGCCCTCTAAGTCTGTACGAGGAAGAAGATTCTGTTATGGTCATATACGATCCAGCCGCGTCATCATCGGTTCCCTCCTTGACGTCATCTACGCTACCCTCCCGGGCGGCAAGTCCTTCCAGGACTGCGATGGGAAGAGAAGCAACACCGCAGTCGCTTTGGGGGAATGGGAGTCCTAACAAGGGGTCTCCAGGAATTGGGCGAGTGGGCGCAGGAGTAGGAGAGGTGGGTGGCGGGACTCTCTTAGATGGCGTCTGGTAAGAAAAAATGGCCGAATCTTTGGTTGGCTTGTTTTCAGCTGTTGCCAAAAGTCGGAGGTGCTTGGCGCCTCTTGTGTGTATTTAACCTCTGTGCCCACAGCATGACAATTGAAATAAAAGTTCTGTCGTGTCTAACTCGTCATGGAGACATTAGTACTAAGGCCAGAAGTTTCCAATGAATTCGCCACCACATTGTCATTGTTTTAGGATTACTATGTTGTGCTATTTCAAGAAAGTATTATATATACAGTTAAGACCGACACCATTCTCAGCCGTCTCCACCAAAGATCGTCTGTCAGAGATCTTCTTTGTCCAGCAGACCTCAGGACGAACTAGTGTTCAACCATCGCTCAAATCAAGATCCGCCAGCCTCTTTTTTATCTCATCAAGGTTTCTAACGGAGCCCTCTGCGGTACCACTACAACACCACCAATAAGCTTCAGCGAGCTTCGAATTGTACCACTGGAAGAAAAAAAAAACGAAATCTCAGTCAGAATCCGCTTGTGATCCAATTTCGACTGACTCAGACTTGGTTTACTTACTTCTCTTTGTGCGCTTCTTGTACATGATTCGGTATCCGCATTCTTTACAGCGAATGGGTTCTCGGGGTTTTATGGTGTTGTCTTTCCCGCATTCTGGGGTGTCCGTTGGGTGAGCCAACAAAATGGGGAGCCCCAATTGCTACTGCAGATATGGCTACTCACCACCGCATGTGTAGGTAACCTCGACTCGTGGGGGCTCGAGTCCTCTTTGGAAGCCTTGCTGTCCGTCCATCGTTCTGGACTGTCTCCTCCGAAGCTTGGTCTTTTGGAATTTGTAGACTGAAAGTGGTTCATAATCTAGCCTGTTGTCATGGCAACAACTGACACCTGGGAGCGACTTGCGATGGGTATTGAAGTGATCTAGGTTAAGAGGAACTTGACAAAATGGTCAAAGACACACAGCCAAGTAACAACGAAAGGAACTTTATACTGCAAGCTCTAGATCAAGGATTACGGATAGATGGGCGGGGACCACATGATGTGAGAAAAATCTCGATTTCATTAGGACCCCAGTTTGGGCATTCTGAAGTTCGTTTGGGAAAGACACGGTGAGATATGATGTGTCTGCGAACCTGTTCAAGAGACTAGGACCTTGATGCTCATTTGGAGTGGTTTATTTGAGACCTCAGAGTGACTGCAAATGTTTCGTGTGAGATTGTGCGACCACGTCCAAGTAACCCGACAGAGGGACTGGTCCAGTTCACCACCGACTTTTCACCCATGGCTTCTCCCGCGTTTGAGGAGGGAAGGTACGAATTGAGAAGTGGAGGGATTAGCGTCGTGGTGTGTAAAATGTACGCTGACTTGGGGTTGTCAGTCTATCAGAAGAAGACGTTCTTGTGAGCCGACTGTTGGAGAAGGCGCTGAAGCAGAGTCGAGCCATTGATACCGAAGGACTTTGCATTGTTGCGGGGGAGAAAGTGTGGCAGTTGAGGGTGGATCTCCGCGTCTTGGATCACGAGGGAAACATTATCGATTGTGCTTGTGTTGCAGCCATTGCAGCACTGCAGCATTTCAAACGACCGGATGTCACGGTTATCGGCGATGACGTTACCATTGTGAGTTGCCAACCGATGTATTTGCCTATCATTGTTATCTGACTGAACTTGCCTGGGCCTTCACGTAGCATACAATTGAAGAACGAAGTGGCATTCCTCTGAGTGTGCATCACATACCGATATGTGTTACCTTTGCATTTTTTGCCAATGGGTACGGATCGATTGATTATTCGCCCAGAAGGGGTAATACTTACCATGTTATCCCACAGAGAACGACAGGTAGCGGATCCCTCATTGCTCGAGGAACAGGTTCGGGAAGGCGACATGACTTTTGTTATAAACAAACATCGCGAGATTTGCACTTTGTCAAAAGCCGGGGGAATACCAATTACTGTAGAGCAGGTCTTGCACTGTGCTAATATTGCTACGGCGAAATCAGAGGAAATAACAGCGTTGATTCAGGAGGCTTTGGCGAGGGTGAGTTAACCACATATGCCAGTGAACACATGTAATAATACTTACCATACCATGTTTCCCGGTTATCAGCACAACGAAAGCATTGAAAGCGTATAATAAATTTACAAATAATGTGCAAACAGAGGCTGTTGGAATACACTCCTCTAATGTAATTATCGCAATAGGCGAGCCGCTTTGTACATTTCCTTTGCATATTTCTTGTTATACAGAATATCGTAAACAAATGAACTTTGCTGTGCCTCTGTAATTTAGCCTTTTAGAGATGCCAGTACGGACGCTTCAAACGCGATCAACAAACTTGGGCTGCACACAATCTTCCAGGTTATTAGCGGGGGCTGCAGGCATGACGGTTGAAAATGAGGAAAGGAGGTCAAAGCTCTCCAAGACGGATTCAGACCTTAGCGACAAGCCACTACGCACTCCTGGCTCGGGAGGCGGGTTCTCTACTGCAACGCCGATTTCTTTTGACCGCTCCACATTCTCTGGAGCCACGTTTTCCCCCGAGGACTTCTTGGCAGACCGACGTCACATTGCCCTAGATCAGCTCAAAACCGAGCTCCAGCAAGCTTTGAGGGACCTGAAGGCGGAGCTGGTGGAACTCATAAACCTCGACTATGCCGACTTTATAAACTTGTCGACCAAACTGGTGGGCGTCGATAAGATCATAGCTGACATTAGCCAGCCATTGGAGAAGATAAATACGGAGGTGCAGGTGTGTACGAAAGCTTGGATACAGTGGTGTGCTCGCTTGGTAATCATGTCTCCAAGTCCGTGTATGATGCCCTCTCCACAGTTATAAATGAGCTCGAGACGGAACTCGATAAACGTGCGTCCATTCGGGAGAAGAAGGTACGTCCCATATTACGAAATCGTGTCAACCGACATCATGCATGAACCCGTTGCTTCAAGTAGGGGTATCTCCAACTTTTTGTCAGTATACATGATTCTATTGGAAAATTGGACGCCTTGCTTAATGTGGCGGAGGGAAACAAATATGTCAGTGACTTTGAAGGGGACAACGGGTAAGTATGCTGTTTCCAGAATGAGCGAGTCTTTGCTTGTCAACTAACTCATTGATAGGTCAACGGAAAAATCCTTTGGGGACGGAAAGCTCATAGAAAGGGTTGCCAACGAATACACCCAACTGCGGTATTTAATTTCTCGAGCCGATAACAAGCCATTCGTTCAGCAAATACAAAAGGTACATACTAATATTAGTCAGTGGGGCATGAGTTCAGTTATTCCCTTGGTGGAGCAGTGTGTTGACCTATGCCTGTGCGTCCATGACAGCGAATTACGCGGATAAAAGATACCCTGACTTCGAGTTTATCACGTTCTTTGACAACATCTTACTCTGCCGTCATGAAAAATGGGGAGAATCCTTCGACCCACGCCGCCCTTTCTCAAATTCTTCGTACGTACGTCACGATTGACAAAGTTGACGAAGCCCAGAACATCTTCAAGGAGACTGTTATGCGACCATTTTTGGACAAGGTGCTACCAATCCCTCATGACCTTTCTACTCTCTTTGCGCTTACATCGCCTGCCGTGGCCTCTTTCAGAATATTTCACGCCAGGCTCTTGGGGTGGATTCAATTGCCACATCTCCGGTGACGGACAAGAATCCCCTGCAAGACATGTACAGTAAAATTCTCGAATTTACTCGCAAAGATTGTGCCAAAGTCCTTGAAGTGACCACCAGGGCCTTCCACGGAACCAATGGAAACTTGTTGATACATGGAATCTGGGCACCAGTGATAACCACGATACTTAAGAACATCAGCTTCATCTTTAATCCCGGCATTCCTGAAGTCTTTCACAGGGTGAGATGCAAAGCAAGCATCTTTGCGCATAATCTTGGACCCTGACACCTTGTTCAGAACTACGCTACAACCATGCGATTTGTAACCGAATTCGAGTGCTTGTGCAAAACAAGAAAGTCACTGTCGATCCTGAGGTCTCACCAATCGACTGGGGAATTCATGCGGCGTTGGCAGTTACCCGTATACTTTCAGATCAGGTGAAATAAGAAGATGGCAAATCAAGCAGGAGGCATCACTCATTGGTCTTATGTACATTGTATGCAGATTTAGAGAAATCGCAACGGACTTTGAAGAAACTGCTCTGGCAAGCTATAATTATGATGGCAACTTCACGGCCAATGACGGTATATTTGGGACCAACTATTTTCAGCAGCGTCTTTCTAACATATTTACTCATCGTGCACAGGACTAATTTTACCTCCAAGTACGGCACTTATTGTATGTATGCAATTATGCTGGGACGACTCGGTTTATCTCTGTGGGCTATCTCATCGCTTCTGGAAGCTGACGCTGCAGGTACTTGGGCATGGTGCAAATGGTGCAACGTCTGTAGTACGAAAGACTTATTCGCTTTAACAGTTGCTAGCGCGATATACATTGTGGGTTCGTCAAGCTCTGCAGCCAGATATTGATGTTTCGGCAATCTCATCCGACAGTCAAGATGCGGAGCAAAAGGTATATCTACGTACATTATACAGCCTTCTCCTGCGGCAATTAGTGAATGTGATTTTTTGATCCTAGGGCTCGTCTCCGCCAACAACGGTGCGCACGGGTAGTTCATCGGGCAAGGGAGGTCCGACAAGTACTGATGCCAGCAGCGATGCGGCACTCCGAAAATTCTTGTACTTCTACAATGATATTAGAGGTATAGAAGATCAGGTAAATCATGCCGTCTTGAGCTTGCGTGAACCCTCTCTTAACCATACTCTGCAGGTTCATAAATTTTTTGACGACAGTATCAAATCGAAACTACCGGCCGCAGTCAGAGACGACAGTATTCTCCGAGGTATGAAACCTTATCTTTGGTAGATAGTTTGGAAAACGATAATAACATGAGCGCACAGAGTCTCTTGATGCGTCCTTGTCGCCTCTAAAGGCGATTTTACCACAATTGAGCCAGCGCGTATGTAAAGTGCTGATACGCCGGTGTTCCGATCCACTGCGCAACAACATACATAGCATAACTCCGCAGTACCGCATGACAAACAAGGAGGTAACTGTCCGCTGTGTAATCTGGCAGAATTTGCATTCAGCGATGCTGATATTACGCCCACCTCAATAGCCTCCATCCCGACCGTCTCATTTCATTACGACCATATTTAAGCCATTATCATCCTTCTTTGATGATCACCGTCATCTTCTCAAGGCAACAACGATACCAGAATGGACAAGTTTTGTGATGGATGATGTTACGGGAAAGTGCGTGAGATCGCGAATTTCGACTTTCATATGGACCAAAACTTATCAATAAATCATCACGATCTATAGATACGCAAAGACCATGGGTGACGTTCTCTCCCACGTCAAAGGATTTGAGGAGTATAATCGAAAGAAGAATCTGAAGAAATCCAGTGCTTTGCCTGGGACCCTGGGAGGAGAGGAAGGAATGAGTGATGACGACAAGATTCGTTTGCAAATGTATCTGGACGTGGATCAATACGAAAAGCAGGTTTGTCGCTCATTACGGGGTTCAACGCGTCTGTACAATTGCTCATGTAACGCTGGATGCATTAGTTGATAGCGTTGGGCATTAACCCGCGAGAGCTGTCATCCTTTCGAGAGCTTTCCGACCTGGTTGCCCCTTATAAAAATGTAAGCCATTTCTTTTTTGACGCCGTCAAGCGACGCTAATCCTCTGTAGTTGGTTGGGTCGAGAAGATGACGAAAGTTGGTGCAATAATGGTGCCTTTCTGGATCAGATCAATTTCGATGGTCCAATGGCGACACACCGGAATAGAAGCCGCAGATCTCAACAAAAGGCGTATATCGTTACTTGTGAAATAGATGAGGCTATCATCGTTACTTCCGAGCCATCTCTTCCAATAAAAAGTAACATAATGGTACAGGAATACTAGAGCTTCCCAGAACTGTTCATGTGTGAAGACTGTTATGCCGAGAATCCAATCGTCCTATACATATTTCCCATCTCTACTAGTCTCCGTTGGATATTCCCTTTGTTTATTAAGATGCTCTCTCCTTATTTCTTGGGGGCAGGGGTGTCCTTTTCTACTTGAGAGATGGCAAAGTTCAAGTACCTCTCGGCATCGAAGCGGTAGGAGTCAGAGTCGATTGTGGGAACTAGGGATGATTGGAGGGATCGCAGTTAGTTTCAGTCTCGTGGTAATCTACCCCTGTGTGCACAGGGCTATGTGTCCGGTTCTCCTTGCACCCTTCCACTGAATGCTGCTTTCTTCTCTCGCGGTTCGAGCCCCCGGTGAATTTTTCCCACCCTCTTCAGTTCTCAGCCCCACCTCACACAAAGCACAACGCATGCCATTGAAATCTCTACACACTCCTCCGTATCATTCCTGCACTGCAAAACTATGAAAACACTTACTTCCAGCCTTCTTGGCCAATACAGCCTGTTCCTTGTTGACCTGAGCTTCGTACGCAATCTTAGCCTCCTCAATCAATTCCTCGTGGTGCTTTCGGGAAGCCTCCTCCTTGCGCTGCTGCACGAAGCGGGTCAAGGACGCCTTGTGCGTGAATCCGTAGAAAACGCCAACGCCCAAAGCTCCCAAGCGAAGCAACTACATCAGAAGGAACAAAATCATGAGTTTTGAGGCATAGAAATAAGCCCCAACGCTGGGCGCGGTTCTGAGTGTAATTTGGGTCAAGCAAAAGTTCAATACGTACGTTCGCTGAGTTGATGTTGACAATGCTGGCCATTGGTAGAGTCGTAATGAGTGGATGGAGGGAACCGTGTAAATTCGGGTTGATTGATGGGCGGTTCAACCAGTCCAACTCCCCTGTTGCCATTGGCAGCGGAATGAAAATCACGTGACATACAAATCGAGTAAGCGATCGGAGAGCTGCCAACGATCTCACTGTTATAGGAATGATGTTTTTGGTTCATAAAAGGTCTCTAAGTTATTTAATTACATAGCCCACATTCCTCACAATAAAACAATGCAAAGGTCATATTTCTCCAATAGGGCGTAACGCAATAATAGGCGCAAAGTCAGAACATGTCTGCAAAGATATTCAGAACGGTTTCAACTTCCTTTTTAGCCCGTTCTGACAACTCGCTCGTATCGGGTCTATATGGAACCAATTAACTATGAAAAAGATGCGAGAACCAAAGAGCGCTCACCTCGGTAGTTGTGACATAGAGACAGCCGCTACGCCGAGAGACGGTGCAACCGATTGGGACACAGAACCACTTTCAACCTGCTGCTCTACTTGGCCAGACTGTTGTGTCTTGGGAAGGGGTTCGGCAAAATCTTCCACTCTGAGACTAGTAATCCAAGAGCTCAAACTTTCTCGAGCCTCAGAGAATACTTTCGCGTGATTCCGGTTCTTTTGATGCTCAGTTGACCTATTTGTAGAGGCTGGACGTCCCAGTACGGTGCGACTGTTGGCATTGTCAAGTTGCTCGAGATCATGTCGAGTAACATCAAATATCGAGTTGCCGAAAACCTTTGCAGCGCTTGATGAGCTTTGGCCATCCTCCAATGCCTTAGACAACGAGTGGTGGGCTACAAATTGGTCCTGTTTGTGGCTTTCACGTAGGTCATCACCCATAAGATCGCTATCGAAACCTCTCTGGCCAGCACTGGGAGAACTCGACACATCCTCATCTCCGAATCCAAGGTCCGGGGATGCCGAAAGTGGGCCCTCTCCAACACTTTTCGACAATCTGGCTGGTATAGTGCTACTTTGTGTTATCCGACTATGCTGTTTGTTCAACGGACCTAGTTGCGTACGCATGTCGCCGCTTCGCGGTAAAGCTGGTTTGAAAGAATACTCGGCCAGAAGACGGCGGGATTTGGAATCTACTTGGGATGATTGCAATGAATCACTTTTGCAGCTTACTTGACCGCTTGCCGGTACCATTGCCTTGCTTGCCTTTCCACTTTGGCTGACAACTACCGGCAAAAGGTCAATGTTCCAGCTGCATCTTGAAGTATAACTAAGATGTTTTAAGGGAACGTACCGAAACCTTCATCCTCACTAGAATCAACAACATTAGATCGTTTGACCAACTTCCGTCTCTTTGATGGTGTCTGACTGATATTATCTAAATCATGATCATCTTCTTCTCGGAAGAGCGCCGTGCCCTTCCCAGATGTGGCTCCACTCCTCATAGCGTTTTCTACTGGGCTGCCATCAACATAATAATCTTCCTCCAACTCATCATCGGCCACAAGCCAGCCATCAAACTCGCCTTCAATCTCGGACTCATTTGATTGGGAAACACTTGTTTCGTCATCATCTGCCTCAATATCCAGAAACATCATGCCCGTAGTTGTACTGCCCCTTGGCAGCTTCGGCTTCATGACATCCTGGTTGATGACGGAAGCGCTCACAGCTTTCTGCTCTTTATTGTGCCATGGTTTACTCGTTTGCGGAGCCTGGGATTTAAAGACATCCTTTGATCTCGGCAGCGGCACGTCCTCGTCCGATTCGTTCAACGAATCATAATTCTTCTGAGATGGGAGTCCGACGATCGGTCGATGTCTGCGCAACTGGTGTCCATAGTCTTTATTAGTATCGATGTCAATCTGTATCTCTTGCGGGGACCGTGGACTTTTGTGGTTGGGACCCTCTGCTGACTGCATCTTACGCTTTTTTGCCGTCTTCGCTGGTACACCAATTTTGCAGCATTTATGCGTGCAACTATAGGCGTGGAGCGTTACGCATGTAGATCAAGTATCAACTAGTGTGTGCACTCACCTCTGTTTATTCTTGCATTTGTGAGCACATGGCACGTTCCCCAGGGGCAGGTTTGAATCTTGTGTCTTCTGTCTATATTGGGTATTAGGGCTTTTCCTGCTAGGGGACGGTGAGTCTGGCTCAAATACAAGAGAACCGTCGCGGCGACGAACGACGCCGCTGTCATAATTAGTTGTGTGTTTTCGAGCGGCGTCTCCTGCTGTGTTGGCTCCAGACGACGTTTCTTGCCTCAATGGGGATGGAAGCGGTGGAATATTGCTCTCATCGAAATCTGCGAGTAAGAAGAACTATGCTCAGCAAGCATATAATAATCATCAATTGAACCTGATGCCACACACCAAAGTCGTCGTCGTCCAGAATATGGTCATACAAACTTTCTTGGGTACGGAACCCAGTGGACTTGGAGCTGGGCCCGGATGCTGCTGCCGCTGCTGCAATGTTGGTGCTTTCAGTCAACGCAACAGCCTCCGATCCATCACGAGATAACCGGGAGTTGTTGTCGTCACTCCCTATAGGACGACTTAACGGGCGTGTTTGAGGGTAAGCAGAATTCTGCTGCTTCAGGCGATCTACACCGGCTTGCGACTGACGCAGATTACGAAAGTGGATTGGCTTCACGTCAGGTGTTATCTCCTCATTCAGATCCAAACCGACTAAGTGAAGGATTAGATGTTTCCGGTAGTCGGTTCACACATGGACCCCATTTGTTTACCAATATCTTCACTAAGAAGGGAACAAATAATCCGCTGGTTGGGGCTAGTTAGCTGGACCTTAACACGAAATGACTGGCCCTCTTGCAGCTTTTTTATCCTAATGAATATGTTAGCAGTCTACAAGATTTTAAAGCAGTAAGATCGCTTGCATGGTTGACTCACGTAAAGCGGCGATAGTCAATAAACATATCATCGGAAGTTCCGGCAATAAAGGTCGCGGAAGATTGCCCACGTTTCCCATATGTTCGGACATTGGCACCATTTGTAAGGCCAGCGTTGACGTAGAGCTCGACCTCGGTCGGTCGTGACAGGTCTTTGAACTACGATTGGGATGGCATTTAGATACCCACAGTGATCCGTCGCGCAACGATCTGATGACCTACTTGCGAGATCTCTAATTTAAAGCGAGGGAAGGTAGCTGCCGACTCAAGAACCTGTACCAGAAAATACTTCTTCAAGTACCAGAAGCAAATGATAAAAACATCGCCATATACCTTGTTACCGAATGGCGGGTTGCGGTTTACAGTCTACCAAACCTTCGTCATGAGTATCTTATAACCCTGTAGTACCTCAATAACAATTCGGCTTACAAATTCCAGATGCCGAGGGTCGGTCTTCTCCAGCTTCTCGAATGTTGATATTCCGGCATTTGCAAGCATTCTTGCCAGTGACGGGCCAATGTTCTCGATTTGTTTGAGCATCAAGGGAGAATTCTCCCAAGTTTTGGCCGCCAGGCATCGGGTTCTGGGAGAGGATTATAAGAAGCAGAAAGGTTGAAACGGTGTGAGAACTTACAAATCAATGGCATTTCGAAGGGATACGAGATCCCGCTTCACTTGGCAAATCTCAACTATAACTGGAAGAAAAGGTCATAAGGGTTGGCGTTGACAAGGGTTCGACTTTCTTACATCGGGCAATCCTGCACGCCGTTTGCATTATTCCGCTGGTTTCTAGAGTAAGAGATTGTGCCGTCTTCTGTTCCGTAAACGGAATCGAGCCGAGTGCGCACTGGGACCAAACGGTTGGAAGGGGCGATGTTACCCAGTCATGGACGAACATACTTGAATAAGAATATTCACTTTGTGCTCGACATTGACCACTTTCCCCTTTATGGGGAATCTATAAAGCTCTGCATTGGCGGACCACCCAGTACAATAACGACTTGTCGATATAATACGCCTTACCGCATAGAAGGGTTTTTATTTAAAGCATTTAGGTGCCCTTTATCAGAGTGAAACCGCAAGTTGGAAAACTCTTCGGCTTTACAGAGAGTCTCTAACTGAACCACAACGCTTTTTTAATCATAAAATGGTGACGGTTTGTATGTATGCAAAATGCATACCACGTTTCTAAGTGTTGCTTTCGGTTTCATCTGTAAGGCGGTAACAGCAGTTTGGTACTTTATATAGAATTTAGCCATCGCTCTTCCATAATCTGCCAAAGGAGCATCTCAATGTCATTCTGGAATCAAGCTCAATCTGGTCAACGACTTACCAGTTGAATCAAGTCGCTTTTGATCTTCCGCCATTACCACAAGCTCGTGGCTATTCAGTAGCTGCAGATCGCGCACACAGATACCTGGATTGATTGCGTTACTACACAAGCAAATTAGACTAGTAGGTGCAATAACCGTACTCTCTAGTCTCCGTTCCGCAGAAAGCTTTCCTTCGACGGCAGAGCAGTTCTTGAGCTTATAATGAGCGGGATTATTACGCATCCTCACTGACATCAGAATTTAGTGCGACAGTCAACTGTTCAAAATCGAGAGGATATGAGTACCATAAAGAAAGGATGATTGAAGCCTTTCACAATGATAAATATGAGCGAACAGCATATAAAGTGAAGCGGGAAGACAGGGCTATCACCATTCGATAGCAAGATCTACGCTTTTGATTGCTCCCAGGACAACTTCCGAATTCAGGTGCTCAATGAGATTTTCATGAAGGCTAGCCACGGAGCAAGCGATATGTACTCGGTCAACTTGGTCATTACCGAAGCTATTTGGCTTCCTACCTGCTCTCAATGATTTGCCTTCCGGTCACCATATCCTCATACTTCTTCCTGTCCTCCACTGTCGTCATGATCACGGCAACACCGCTATCGTCAAACTAAACCACTATGGTCAAGTCTGTATGGCATTGCAAAAGCTGACGCGAACACACCTGCGGTCTACCGGCTCGACCCAACATTTGCATGATATCCAATTCGCTATACTCAGTGTACTGATTACCCACGTATTGCTTCGTTCCCTTTATTATCACAAGATGGGCGGGCAAGTTGACTCCAACGGCCAAGGTAGAGGTCGCACCTGCAATGTGATCAGGAAATAGGTAAAACTGTCCAGAGCTCCCATCAGGTTACTTACAGACAACTGATATGGCACCCTTCAAGAACGACGATTCTATTAGATGACGGTCACCGTAGTTTAAGCCTGTTACAAAAGCATGAGGTGGAAACAGATAATGTAGCATTGTCTCGATTTTCCCTGACCTCCGTGATGAAAAGCAACGCCGTGCACCACGAGCTCTAAGATTGTGTGAGACATGGTCAAATCGGCCACAGTTCTGGGCTCCAGGGGGCATAAAACTCACCAGCTAGTTTTTTATCTGACAACTTGGCTTTAATTTCTTTCAAGCGTTCTGAAATTTGTCTGGTCTTTACAAAGGGATGCATGGGCCCGTAATTTCCCGTCGCATGCATTAATTCGCTACAATGCTTTACAAGTCTGTCGGTGGCATTGATGACCGATTTGCGAGTAGCACAAAACTATTTCACATGGTTAGCCAGGAGTAAATCGAGAGAAGGGATGCTGGTATACTTTCAAACTTGATAACACATGTAGACACATACCACAAGAGTAGGCTTGTTATGGGAGTATCGTCCGATGACTTCTATAAGTCTAAAAGGTGGTCTAAGTAACGAAACAGCATACTGGGAACGGAAGATCATACTTGTAATCCAAGCTGTTCTCGAATGAAAAGTAGTTGTTATTGTTCGAATAATAACCAAACACCTCCTTTTGAAGCTGCACGGGTCGAAACTCTTCTCCAAAGACCCTACCGACCAAGGAATGATTGAGCGTCAGCGGACAGAAGGGAGTGAAAACTAGTCATACCGAACTTCAGCTGGGGAATGGTCGGGGTGCTTTAGCCACGCGGCAATATCTTGAATATTGGGTACTGTGGCAGAGAGAGCGAGAAGCCTCAGCCTGCTGGCGAAATGTGGTCTGTTCTTGCTGTCACGTTGGAGCTCCAGGTTAACAGTCTTCATTCGACTGACGACGACTTCAAGGGTGGCACCCCTTCCGGGTTCGTTCAGACAATGACACTCATCAATCTAGCCACTGGAGTATCAGCAAAAGCTGGATTCAGCTACACGAACGCAACAAGCAGTGTATCACACCATGATCAAGCGAAGTAATCCCATCAAGCTCTTATAGTCACGCCTAAGAGAACAGTCTTTAAGTTCAACGGATTTACAGAGGACTTTCGGCTAGAATGCAGTCTCAAACCATCGTCTCGTCATTGAGTCCCATTTCTCCGGGGTCGTAACACTGGAACAAACTAATTGGATACCACAAGTTCCGAGGTCGGCAGTGATTAAAGATCTTACATGATATTACTTCGTTGTATCTCATATGTTCGCAGATTGTCTGTATCTCCCGTAAGCTCGTTACCTATGCGAGAACAGTTCTTATAATTCATATCATCGTGCCCGCGAATTGCCATTCGCACATACAGCTAATTCCTAAGGTGCGAAATTTCTGCTGCCAGTCTTTTGTCCTTTCATTACATAGAGCCTGGACAGGGACTCGAAACTTTAGCAAACTATGTTCTAGCTGCATATATAGTTAATCCAACCATACCTTTGTTGGTGCCATATACACAACTTTAGCATTATCGCCGTCAGGTTGCGAGAGCTGATGTAAAATAGCTGTAAGGTTCGCGAGTTAGTGACCGCATGCATAGGACACTCGATGCAGATCATCTCACCTAATTCCATAATACAGGTTTTGCCCGAACCAGTAGGAGCTAGCGCACTCGGAACTGTCAGAGGAGAAAAGGTACAGGGCTGTGCTGCGAAGCTTACCACTAACGACGAGATTTCTGTCCGATCTAAAAGCCTAAGATATTACGTTCACGTTAGCATTGTGTCAATACGGGCTTCTTTATTCATTATCCCACCAATTCAAAACAATGGGACTGAACAGCGTTAAAATATGGAAACGGAAACAAACTTCGAAATTTGTCCGCTGTGGAAAGAGGGATTTAATGACATCCCGTAACTCTTAGAGTTTCTAGTCAAAACCTACGCATGTCAGCCACAGGCTTTAGCGGGATCCCCGAAGCCACCGGCCCGGCAGCTCTATAATTATACGCAAGGGTACGAGCCGGATCTGACCTGCCGAAGGAAGGTGATCCACCTGCTTGAGCGAGTTGCTGTGCATTTCGCCGCGTGGGAGTATCTACAAAGTTCATTTGATATTGGGAATGGAGAGAGCTCCGTTGCTCTTGTGCGTGCTGCGATGTCCCTTTTTGGTACGTTGGTGAGAGGTTCGGCCTTTCAGCGTTGAAGGAACGAGTCGCTGGTCCCCCTTTCCCGGGTAGGATGAGACCACTAGGGTGTTGGGTATCAAAGTCCTAGAACCATTTTAGTGGTTGCAGCGATGCCAGCACTCCAATGTCCATCATGCTTACAGAAGCTATAGTTCCAAAATCGTCATACATTTCTAAGCGCTCGGTACCCATTTCACCTCCCATGGTAGGTTCCTGGTCTAAATTCATAAAACTAGCTGATAAAGGAAAGAGTTATAATAAAAAAACATTTTGAACTGGTCAGCAGGCTGTAGAACAGACCAGCGTCTAGAGAGATGTCAAGGTCCATGTCCCCAGTGAAATTGCCTTGCCGGGGATAGGCTGCATTGCGGTCGTACGAGTTTTGTCTCTCCGTAGCACCATGCCAGTAACTCTGACCTGGGCCGCTGCGCACAGAATATTCATACCTGGTCATGAACGTGTGCAAATTATCAATGATACAAACCCTTGCAAACCTCCCGTCGGATCAAGGGCGATACCGTCCCCGAGACCACCACGGGGTTTCCCATAGCTATCAAAATCTTGGCTCACTGATCGTCCACCTTCATGTCCAAACAAAGATTTGAATCTCTTCAATTCACTACCCCGCGGTGCTAGGGGCGAAGAGGAATCACCGATAGAAGACGCCGGCGTGGGAAAGGACCCGCTTCCTGAGTTACGCCATAGGCTTGTAGCCAGGAACGGATTTTCAGCAGTATCTTGAATTGGCTCACTATGCTGCAGCCTAGATTTTGTTCCGCGCTCTTGTGCAGGGGTTCGATAGACATTTTGCATTGGAGTGCTTGATGGCCACTGTGCCCTGGCGATGGATTTTCTGTCTCCTTCATTCTCCTTGGACGATGACGAACCTTTGAGTGGCCACATGTTAATTTAATGTTTAATCCATGCGTTGGTGAAGGGCTCGTCGGGTTAAAGATATCTGCGTAAGAAGGACCCTGGGAAAACTCAAGGACGACGATCGACATTGTTCAGCTAATCTCATTCTGCCTTATTTGGACAAATGAGATTAACACGTATAACGTAATCGGCGGAGACTGCGAAGATCGCGCAAGGCTGGTTACTGGAAACCAAACTTTTTTATTGAGTATTTCACGCACTTTACGTACAACATCGTAGGTTACAATACATTGCCATTTACATAGCATCCAATTACTTCACTAGTTTCACCCCACGCTAGTTTCATACCAAAGTACAAATCCCTCTAAGAGAAAATCACCATCCGGCAACGAAAATTACAGTAAGCAAAACAAGCACAAGGGTCACCTCAAGGTGCGGAGGAGCCTTGGAGCCAGCATCATTGGAGTTTGCACCAGCTACATTGCTGGTAGGTTCAGGAGTGAGAGTTGGCTGTTCGGTAACCGTGGCTGACGGCTCAAGAACTGCTGTCGGAAGCACCGTCAAAGGAATTGGCTTGTACGGGAGAGACTGTGTGCTGAGAGACACAGCAAAGTCTTGGCGAAGCATTTCTACAGCATTCAATATAGCGGTGACATTGGAGCTGCTTACAGGCAGCACGTTGACCAAATTCTGATATTCATTTCATTAGGAAACAAATCTGGCAAACCCAAGGGCGTGTGGGGGTACTTACGTGAATAGCTTCGTCTAATTTGAGAGGATTGATGTACAATTGGCCTTCGAGCAATCCAACCAAGGTGGTATAGGGGCCATGTGCCTTTCTCTTCCCGGCAAAGCGGGACGAGTTCCACGCTGCCTTGAGAGCATTAAGGTCGTCCTCGAAAGGAGGGTGTTGGATGCGAGGTTCTCGTCCTGGGGCTGGGGTAGGGCTAACAGTTGTCGACAGATGATGGGTCAAATGATGAGATGTGTGTTGCCCTGAAGGACTTTCGAGTTGGGCCATGCACGGGATAACGAGAAGGAGGAGAGCAATAATGAACCGCATGTTGAGATTTCAGATGCTTGCAAACGGTTAGAGTAGGAGGTCCTGGTAGTTCCGACAAATACTATTGCGCGGGAAGACAGAGGGGGGGCATCCTATCTTCCCTTTTTATGCACCTAGGCTTGGCGCCTACGCGCGTAAAACTGTTGCTGATGTAAAGGCTTGTTTGCGTAAATCGCGCGTTAAGCGCTGATGAAAGCACAACGAATTTCCAACAAACACGGTGGAATGCATCATCATCCCTGAAATCTGCGTGTAGCTTAGGTTAGCATAATAAGCCGTTTCCTGCCGACTGTATTACCACACCTGGTTGATGCAGATGCTGGCTCTACATGCAAAGTACCAGTGCTCACTTGTGCCGGGGAGTTTGGCAGAGGCAAACACCAAGCAAGAGTTGGAAAGAGGACAGCATTGGGACCGAAAGCCATCCAAATAGTTATGAAGGCAAAAATGTAAAATACCTTCCTAAGTTGTACAAGAATGTTATGGTTAACTCTAAATTCCAACCCCGATCACAACCCCGACCGCCATCCTAGCCTAACCCTAACGAACCCGTGATCAATGCGACAATGAATTGCTGGTCGTATATGTACAATGGGCTTCTTTTTATGATGGCAGTTGTTCAATCATGCAATTTGGTAACGCCGTATCATACGATCATACAACCTTCGATAGATATATTATTCCACGCAGATAACAATCATTACCCATCCCAAGCCAAAATCATCGAGATTCGATCACACCAACGCTTCCGCAACACTTTTCACTCGGCGGAACTCGTCCATAATAAGAACCGGGGCGGTTCCACCTTGCGCTTTTGTCCTCAGACTATTTAATTGCTATTGGCAGAAGTGCTAATAAATATCGATTCACAAAAGCACGCCAAAAGCAGGCCAGTAGATATTAGGGACACTTACATCCGTGGCGTCTTTTAACTTTTGACATTTCATGAAATCGGCGTTGGCGATGGAGCGTGCCAGCTCTTGTTCGAGTCTCGGCACCATGTCATCAACATAGCGTGTTACATCCGCAGTCTGCCCAACAGAGCCTTCACGGCTCCTTGAGGGTGGAGGCGGCGGGGCAGCACTGAACCTCCTAGCTGGGGGAGGTGGAGGCGGACGCTTACCAAGACCCGGGCTCGACACACCGACGCTTCCCCCGAACCCATTGGAAGTAGAATCTTGGGAAGCACCAGAGGGAAAGTGCCGAGGTGGCGGCAAATCTGTACGGAAGGTCCAACGCCCATCGGTCTCATACTGTGGACCTGAACTTGTCGTACTGGCCCTACGGTCCAAGCTTGAGATACTACTAGCTGAAAATGAGGGCTTTATGGGACCATTACGTGCTGCGGCAAAGCCCGAAGCTCCTAAGGTATTTGACGACCGAAGGCCACCTGACGGAGGTGGCGGTATTGGGCGATTTCCAGGTGCTGGTGGAGCAGGCGGTCTTTCAAACATGTCCTTCACATTGGTACGAGACGGCGGCGGTGGAGGCGGGGCCCTCGTCGATCCCCCGCCAGGGGGAGGTGGAGGAGCAGGTCTCCCGGGGGCCGCATTGGTTTTGGGAAATGTACTGACCCTAGACGCAGGTGCAAGTGGTTGAGGCGTTGGCGTAGCGGCACTGCGATTCGGCACCGGAGGTGGAGGGGTTCGTCCTGGCACCGGAGGTGGAACAGCCCGCGGCATAGGTGGCGAAGTTGGTTCAGACGATCGCGGAGGTGCTGGAGGTGGGGCGGCTGATCGGGCAGGGGCTGGCGGAGGAGTTGCTCTTGCCGGTGCAGGCGGCGGTGTGCCGCGCGCCGCAGGAGCTGGAGGTCTGCCGAATGCTCCAGGTAGTGTAGGGGAAGAAGGTCCAGATTTTGGCTTGGGTGGTATTGGTCTAGGTTCGGGAGCGGAATCTACCGGGAAACATCATCAGATGACGTCGATAACCAACATAACAGTCTTCCTCAATATACCTGCGCTTCCAGGTTTCAATCCGGTTGATCTCAGCTTTGGCATTCCTCCTGCAAATAAACCACCAAGTCCTGCTGGACCTCCCATAGGAGCTCCACCACCACCGCCACCACTGCCAGATCCTGCACCAGCGCCTGGTGGTCGGGGCATTGGCGGAGATCTGCCTCCTCCTGCTCCCGGACCTGGTTTCGGAGCTAGAATGAGACCAAATTATTAGCGTTGTGGCTTTCAGGAAACGACTTTGAAAGAACTAAAGTCTCAAGGAGTATGTATACGCAAAGATGGGCAAGCGTATCTTCGAATTGCCAGTACGTGATAGTACGCAATAATTGACAGCGAGTGAGCTGTACGTCGGTGACCAAGGGCTGGCATTTGTAATTATTCCCCCCTTCCTAAAGCTGAACGACGCCTGATAATCCCTAGAGATTCTCCCAGCCGTCCTGTTTCCCACCGTGCTCAACAGTGGTTTTCCATAACTTGCGAGGTTCACATACATACCATCCAAAAGAGGACCACTGCGGTCATTGGTTTGCACTTTTTTCAGTTTGGCTCCTTTCTGGATAGACTTTAAGAGTGCAGTGTTTGCTGGCGGAGCTGAAGTCGCAACGGGTGGGGGAGGTGGACCTGGCGGAGGAGGTGGAGGAGGGGCTGGCATAGTGTGGCAAGTACTAAGGATATCTGTCTGGGAATGTGCACAATATTATTGCTGACGATAGCGTATCCACTGCACGGACGTTTCTTGAATGAGCGCTTCAGGAGGAGAGTGCGATGAGAATGGCGTGAAAAGATTGGGGCAAGCTTGGCGAACCCAAACGTCAGCCTTGTTGTGAATATTCAATGCATGTCACGTGAATGCTTAGCATCTTCAGTTGCTTTCCCTTCCTTTGCGAGTTTGAGAAATCGGTCCGCTACTCACGACATCGGCCAGGTTCTCGTTCATTTTTTCGAAGGGAGGTCGAATAGGTGAGCATCTCTTTCATCCATCCATCCATCCATCATGCATTGTTGCGGTTTGGGGTGTTTGGCAGTGTCGACGGGAAGGGGAAGCGCATGGATTGATCCTGGTGACAGGAGACGAGAGACATGGGTAGAGGAAGTGGAATGGCACATTTGGAAATGGAGAACCCATGCTCGACTGGTTGTACTGCCCGATGTGTACAGACAAGAGACATGCCGGGAAGACGTGTGACAGGCCTACTGATAAACTGGCTGAGGACATGGCGTCAGTCGATCTGCAGAATGCAATTTGGCGGGGCGGCAAAGATTTGGTGGTGTCTAGAGTGGCCATTGCGAGGAGACTACACTGAATTGATGGACAGAGGGACAATGGGACAGAGGCTACTGCTGATGGACTAGCATAACGGTGCGGAACAATCACTGATTGGATTCTTCCGCATTTTCAGTAGGTCAAAATGGTTGCCCCTTTGGTCAAGCGCCCCATCATCAAGAAGCGCACAAAGAAGTTCAAGCGCCATCAATCTGACCGTTACAAGAAGATTGACGTACGTTCTTGTCGAAGCCAACCACTTCAATGTGATTGGAATCTAACCAGCGATTTGGATGCATATGATAGGAATCATGGAGGAAGCCCAAGGGTATTGATAACCGTGTGCGTAGGAGGTTCAAGGGCCAGATTCCCATGCCCAAGATTGGATATGGTTCCAACTCCAAGACCCGCCATCTCCTCCCCAACGGCTTCAAGAAGTTCCTTGTCAACAACGTGAACGACCTTGAGCTCCTCCTCATGCACAACCGTGTCTACGCAGCTGAGATTGCCCACAACGTCTCTGCAAAGAAGCGGGTTGCTATCGTCGAGCGCGCCGCTCAGTTGAACGTAAAGGTCACCAACGCCGCTGGTCGTCTGCGCACTGCTGTAAGTACCATAAACCTTTCACTTGGCGGCAATGCGTTAGATTTCTGATGGATGTTCTGTTTGCGATTCCTTTCTTGTCATAAATAGGAGAACGAATAAATGTCTCGCAATGTGTAATATATGCTTTTCTTTTTACTACTTATTTGCGGTCTGATGATTTTTGTGCTGAGTGGGGGTTTTCCCGTGTCCTCTATGGCGGGCAAAACGGTGTATGGGTTTTCAATTGGTGCTATTACGTTCCATTCTTAAGAGTTCAAATGGACACCAACTTATGCATCGGGCGCACAAAGAGATTTACGTTTGCATTGCTTTCATCGGTGATTATCGTCTGTGTTAGTGCGCGCACATCTGATACTTGGCCGACTGTGAATATCAGTCTCTCTGTGGACGATCCAACTCATGGCTTGGAGAGTAGATGACAAGGGTATCCAACTACATTATTGGTACACAGTGTGCTAGAGGATAGCGCACTTTGGCGCATAACGCAGTGGATTCGAGTTTATATTCAAACCCAATGTCTTAGGGCCATGATGCTGTCAAATCTACTTCTGTAAAGCCGCTCCCACTACTAATTATTCAAGTTAAACACCCAAAAAATAACTCCCTGCCCATAAAGATGTTCCTGAGATGTCTCTGCTGCGGATACAATGGACTATACTACTGTTCAGCTGCCCGAAGCTTTGCCCAAAGCACGTCCAAAACTATCACATCAACAGCACACACAATCATAACAACCGCCGACCACAGCCTCCAACGCCTGTATCTCTGGCGTGCTTGTTCAAGCTGATAATCGGTTACATGGATTGAAGTGGGTGGAGGGGGAGGTGGAGCGCGAGAGGGTGGTGGCGGGATGGAAGCGGGTGCATTATCTGGGGCCTTTCCTTTCCCTTTTGTGCTGCTTGGTGCGGAGTATTGCGGGTCTGGCTCAGTATTGGTTGAGATGGTAGTGTGACGGGGTTGGAAGAGACGTAGGATGGGACGGGGAAGTCTCATGTGTTATAGATCTCAACAAAGAAAGCCCAAATGAAGATGTTTCTGATCAATCACTAATGGTTGTTGCAAAAGTTGATGGGCCCGCCTGGAGTGCAGCAATATCTGTCGAGGCATAACATCTACTCATCTTACAAATAGATACCAAAGGCTTGGCAGTGACAATGGATGTGCTACCATCGTTCTATGAGAAGAATCAGTCGTCAAAGGCATAATGGCATTTTTGTAATGGTTGAGTTTTCTTTCATTTTGGTTAATCTGTCGGAATGTAGTTACATAATCACATTTGACTCGATCAGGTTGATCAACTTTGTCGTGAGATCGTTGCGCAAGTTATCTCGAATCTATACGAGCATTCGAGAGCTGTGGACATCTACTAGGCAAGAAGCTTGTTCCTGCTCGGTGTGTGCTTTTGACTTGCGCTTCACATAATTAACGTGCGTGAAAGATCAGGAAAATAGCTGTTTTATCAGCGGGGAAGACGCAGCCAGGGATAGCTTGGCGTGTATCAATGTCCGCCAGCATAGGTATAGGCAGAAGCCGAAAACGTATCCGCCAGCCGTTAGGTAATGCAGACTAACGTTCTGCTGCCGGGAAGCCAAGGTGTTGCCAGTGGGCTGAATATCCCGTAGACATCGATTGTCCTTAGCTTCACCTCCAACATACCCTGTTTGCACTGCACGCTCACATGGCCAACCTCGTTGTAGTTTGTTGGTAGCAAACTCTTCAGGTCCTTGGTCTAATTGCAACCTTGCCTGTCGATATAAACAATGGATGTCCTAAGGAAGATTTGAATCAAAGCCGTCTTGGCTGCAGACTCCCACTGTTGGTTTGCCTGACAGAACTTTTTCATAACTTTTGTCTTCGCATGCTTTTTTCAGACCAATTTGTTGGGACGGACACCAGCAGGCGTCTGTCGACACAATTTCCTGCTGGCCAGTTTTCCAAAACAGCTTTCATGCATTGTGACCTCCTGGGAGTGGAAAGCCCATTTCCACTCACAATCGGAGATAATCTTCTTCAGAATCCGAAGAGGACGTGAATTTGTTCAGAGCGAAGGAGTAAGTTGCCTATGCCACGCGGCAGAGTGGGTAAGACGTCAAAAAGGCGCAGGAAGATATCTTTCTTCCTGCACGAAACAGGCAATAGAGTTTGTATCGAAACGTACGTAGTGCGGCTGGGCAAATGTCCCACGGAGCATGGTGTGCGAGCGCAACGAGCGACCTCGTTCAAACCGTTTGCTGCTTTCCTGTGCATCTTCATTCTTAGCTTCACTACAGCAGCCACCACAAATGGGTTGATTCATATCGCAATGGACAATGTGTACCTGATCTGCACGCATGAAATTTTCGTATGTATAGAAGATTACGGGACATGTTTTCAAATAGTTCACAAGCACAAAATGAACTTGGAGATAGCTCAATTCTCAGCTCCACCGTTGAGAAACGCATTATGATGAAGGCGATCTGGAAAGTACACTGAAAACCAGCGCCACCTCGAACGACCAAAATTGCAAGCACAAAGGTTCACGCAGCAAGCTCATCCCTTATCGATCCCTCGAGATTTCATCCGGCTCTTCCATGCGTCCGACATACGCACATTGCTCAAAGAGCACCACTTGCCACGCCTAACAACCAACCAATTCAGCAGTCCTTTTAGTCACACTCGTATCCAACCCACCAATAACAAGCAAAGCAGGACAATGCAAATCACCAACAGCCAGGTTTGCTCGGCTTTTGGGCCAAATGATTGGAATCATTTCGCGAACTTTAGCCCCACATGACCGCTTCGGCCGGCTGGTTGTCCGACTCCATCCGCCCATTTTCCCCAATATAGATCACTATACTTAAAGGAACATATAGCATGATAGGTACAATTATGCGTCGCCATGGCGGAAGGATTCGATATTCGAAAGCGGAATGTTCCGTTCAAGTGTTCTATGGCAGTAATCTATTATGGTATAAAGCACACGACCCAACAGACTCCGGCTTTTAGCCGCGGCTCTTGTGGTTCAAAAAAATCACGGCTTACCCCATTGCCATCACTTGCCCGAGGCTACAAAAAGCAGCACCCTCCCTTCCCAAACCAATAACGACCAACAACGGTTCTCACTTGATGCCCAGACTGTACGAGTACGTCAATTATCGAACCGGTCAAGTATGGTCCCGAGACATATCATATCTCTCTTTTTTCTTGATTCTGCTGGTCATGTTGTCGCTTCACGTGCTGGTGTCAATGTGGATGTGGGGTCTCCTGTAATCGACGATCAGACGAGCACAATAATTGGCCCGCAGACAACCGAACCCTTGATCTACCAAACCACCGTGGTCGTCGTGGGATGATGGGCATGATGTTGGATTTGCCATCATGGGTGTTGAATGGCTATATGGACATTCCGGGGGAACCTATTGGGAATGCCTGCTTCACGGGATACACCCCGCTCTGTGGATCTTCTTTTTGCGTTGCCCTGTTGGAAGGCTTTGACGTTTGCCATCAAGACGATCAGTGCGGCGGTTACAGCCTTTTTGGATGAGCATTTCAGTACGGCCGGGCAATGGCGATAGCCCATCCACTGAAGGTGTTTTATAAACTCACAAAAATAGGTTGTAACGAAATTTAACAGTAGCATAGTAGTCTGTACCTAATAAAATTGCCATATTTACGTATTGGAAGAGAATGTCGCGAGTGATGAAGGAAAGTATCGTTAGGAGTTGAACGGAGGACCAGAACTTTTCAAGCAATGCAGGGCAACTGCCCGTCGAAAGTCTGGGCATCTTCGTGTGTTTTCTTCCGTTTTGGACAATAGCACATCCTTGAGCCTGATCTTTGCACCAAGAGCGTCAAGAATACTGTGCTCATATCAGAATTGGATCAGCGGTCACTGATTGTCATCAGTTCTTAAGACATATAGTAATTCCCATACAGGCTTCGTCCTACTTGCGTCCGCCTTACTGAGGGACTAGGTCATAGGTACTGCCGTATCACCCAAGTCACTAGATAGAGTTACCTCCCACTGCAGCACTTCAGCTCTTGCCCAGTGGATGGTTTACATGCGGCATACACTTTGAATGTAACGGCTTTAAGACCGGTTTCTAGGCAGGTCTTTAGCAAGTCTCAAGCGTATCGGAAATCCACCTCCATGGCGAGACAGCACATCACGTGCATTCACAGGGTCTCTTGGTTTATGTGAAGTGTGGGGGGGGGGGGGGGGGGGTTCCCGCATAGCACAACTTCAAAAGCATGTGGCAAGTTGCCAGTCTTTAAACTGCTTTCAAAACAGCCTGGCAAACACACATGGCCACCATACTTACACCACCAGACGCTTTTGGCATCGTGGAACGAGGGGTATACCGCTCAAGTACGCTTCACCCCACAAACTTTTCATATATTCGGACGCTGGGTCTTCGAAGTGTGGTGGTTTTGACGCCCGATGTGCCTTCAAAGGGCGTACAGGCTTTTTATGAGGACTGTGGGACGCGGCTGGTGAGGCGCCAGATAAAAGTCCTTGACTTGATAACGAGTCTTACGCGGTGCATGCATAGATCCACCTCGGTCTGCAAACTTGGCGCCCAAACCTAGGTTGGAGACCTGTTAGCGAGGAACTGATCAAGGAAGGACTCGAACTCGTGCTTAATGTAAACAATCATCCCGTCATGGTTATGTGCACGTATGTAAGTCCTCTGTTGAGTCCATCAATGAAACTCCTTGCTGGAGTGCTAATAAATGATTTGTTATAGATCGGGCATACATGATACAGGAACCTTCATAGGTTGCTTGCGCAAATTGCAAGGATGGAACTTCAACTCGATCATCGTTGAGGTTAGTCACGCGCAATGTCATACACCAATTCAGAGACGTAATATATCAGGGCTTGCAGTATCGCAGCTATGCTGGGAGTAAAGCTCGATACGTAAACGAACAATTCATTGAATTGTTTGATATGGATTTGGTGACTCTGCCAAGAGATCTACCGTCTTGGTTTCTCTATCAACAAAAGTTACTGGTATGTCAATGATGAACACAGGTGATTTATCTCGAAATGATCAACTAAATGCGCCCGTGCTCTGTATACAGCAGGAGGAAGAAGAAGAATTCGAGAGGAAGAAAGCCGGGAGGCAGACGCCAATATCCCGCTCACCAATACTTGCGCAAGCGTTGATCTCCTCTCCCACTTCAAACACAATTGAAACGAATGCTTGAAAAATCAAATATCAGATTTGTACATAAAGTTTGGCAATCCTGCCTGTCCTACTGTAAAAGAATACACAATAAACTCATATATGAAGAGGTATCACCACCAGCCCTTCCAGTCAAAGACCTAATTTCTTTCTTCGCGCTGCGACCATGACCGTAGCGACGAGGTATCCGCCCCAAACCCGCCGACGTCCCGAATCATGTTGCGGTCACTCCATGGAGGAACTCGGTTATTTAGACCATTCTCCTTGTGCCATTGTCGTGTCGGTGTTGTTGACGAAGACATGTTCCCGTCAAATGAGGTACTCAATTCATCAAGTAGGGTGAATCGCGAAAGAAGATAACGCGAATCGGCGTCGAGGTCCATTTGCGTTGACGAATCCGAAGAATCGCTCACGCCTGCACAATCAAAATCCAGGTCCATCTCAAGCGCGGGATCCAACACATCGAGATCACTTATATCCACCATATTGTCAGACCACCAAGAAAGAGTGCTCAAATCTGCAGTCTGGATGCCCTTGTCCTGTCCGCTGACTTTGCCCGACGCCAGTGAAAATGACGTGATGTCCATGCCCATTACTTCTTTTTGCTTCTTACTGGCATTCCCGTCCGCATCCGCAACGGAGCACTCGTACGACGGCAACGGCTCGTCAATGGGGCCATGAGAACCGAATATCTCCTTGTAGTCCTCCGTCAGCGGTCTATCTTCAGTTTGTCCAGCACTACACACGCTCCAGCTCAATAGAGGAGACGGCGGTGCAGAGTCATCATACCGTACAGCCTCGGAATCTGCGTATGACAATAAAGTGTCAGGATTTGAATCTGAATTTTCCAGCTCCCACTGTGTGGCAGCGACAGACTCCTTCGTGTTCACGTCCAAGTAGGGTGGAAGGGGTTCGTTGGTCTCGCCAGGTCCCAGCATGGGTCTGTATGGAGGAGCATGGGTATCGGTGTTTGAGGGGGGAATAGGGAGCGCAGCAAGGGCGATAGTTGACGATCCTGCGGCTGATGGGCGACAGTTAAGGGCGTATCCGAGGATGCTATGAGGGGTATCTGACAGACGTGAGGGAAGGTTTGAAGATTTTTGGTCACGGTACGGTGGCAGCGGCTCCGCTTCCTCTGGCATCGCTGCTAGTCCTGAAAGGTAGTCCTTCATAAACAATTCGTCCTTCTCGTCCACCGACGTCAAAGGAGGGTCAACGTCTGCATCAGTAAAGTCACAGGAATCGTCGGCACCGGACGCTTCGGAATGAGAATCACACGTATTTGATGAGGAATTGGCGACGTCAGTCTCGACCTTGAAGGCGTCACCGGGCTGCCCTTCATCAATCCTCAACAGCAATTCGACAAATTCCCCGTGAGTAACATTGCCATCACATACTAGCTGGCTTTTTTTATCCCTGAACTTTTGTCTCAGTTCAGTTGAGAGCCACACGGTCCAGCCAGAGCCACGCGGTGCTAACCGTCGAGCTTGGTCAACAAATGACGGTGGAATAGAGCAACCATGCGCTGGAGATGGGAGGAGGTCAAGAAGGTGGGAAAGGTAAGAGTCGTACGGCTCTTGAAAGCGAGCACGGTGTTCCTAGAAAAAAAAACGTCAACATGCAGCTGTGCGGCAGGTGCGAAGTTGTTACGCTTACTGTTGGCAATTTGAGACTATGTCTTGTTCCTTTTCTGGAGTCTTCATACCGTTTATCCCACGCTTCCTTGCGCATGTCCTTGCGCCGAAGACCTTGTGGGCGGGTGGATGACGAAGACCTGACGTTGAAATTCACTTCCATCGTTGAGGAAATCTGCTGCCGCTAATGTTGATAAGTTTTGGAGAGTTTGTAATAGTTGGTGGGCAGTGGTGACCTCGATATTTCCGCCATGTTTTGGTGGCACAGTCATAAACTTGCAGTTTTACGGACCTGATACTTTGCAACTTCCTGTAATGGACTTTGATTGCCCTTCCGTCAAGCTACCGGCTCAAAACAGCAATGTGTGAGCGACCTCAAAATATTTATAAAACACACATTGATTGAGATGGCAGAAGCAGCCGGAAAGTTAAAGCCTATGCCTTCCTGGCTGCGGTTTGAAGTTCGTGGTCGCAGATTATGTAAGCTTGACGCGGCCACTGGAAATAACTGATCTCAACTAGTAGCCATTAGTCGCCCACCTTCTCCAGTAGATATCTCGTTTCAAGATGGTAATTCACAAGCATCCACACGTTATGTTTTGCCTATCTACAAGATAACCAATTGGCGGGGTAGATGTTATCACGAGTTAAACCCGCCGTCAGTACGGGACCGGGGGGGACAGCAGGCGGCATCGTAAACATTGACAAGAAAAAGAAAGCGCCAAAACTGGAAGATTTTGTTGAGAGTAGAGACTTCACAGGAGCGATTACCCTTTTGGAGGTAGGATTGCAACTATCGTGGTTAATTGCAGCGAATGTGGAGCCAAACCATCTTCTGCGGAACAGTTCAACGCAGCGGCTGGAAAACAAGATCAAGATACGTTGGCATGGCTTGGATATGCCGCGTTTCATTTGAGTGATTATAAAAAGGCCATGGAGGTGGGTTCTCTCGATCTTTAAACTGTATCGATCAGTGCGGCCGTCTCTGACATGGATCAACGCCTTGGAAGGAAGACGTACCAAGCAATGTTGCAAGACCCGAAATGTGATCCTTTGGTGCATCTTTATCTCGGATGTTGCTATTTCTTCTTGGGAATGTATAGGGAGGCAGACGAGGAGGCTCAGAAAGGTGAGGTGAATGAAAAGGTCAATGACCATGACGGTGTGCTAACTGGAGGATGCTGCAGGACCTACCTGCAAATTACAGAACAGACTTCTTTTTCACCTATCCCACAAATTTAATGACGAGAAACGCTTGATGGGGTACCATCAGAATCTTCAGGATGTGATTGAGGATCAGGTAAATGCAATCTACCTGGAACTCGAACGCGCACTTGATGAACCTCAACTCCCGACAGCTGAGCTTGGCGTCTATCCATTACCTTCGAAGCCACTACCAAGAAGCGATAGATATTTACAAGCGGATACTGGTTGAGCATCGGTAACGGTTGATGTTTCTCTTCGGCCGATCCAGTGCAGTGGTCAAACTTAACCGCCATCTCATAATTTCAGAGAATATCTGGCCATAAACGTCTACATTGCCATGTGCTACTACAAGCTTGACTACTACGACGTCTCGCAGGAAGTCCTATCTGTCTACCTGCAACAGTATCCGGACAGCGTGGTTGCCATCAACCTCAAAGCGTGCAATCATTTCCGACTGTACAATGGAAAGGCCGCAGAACAAGAATTCAAAGCAATGACCGAGAAAATGTCACCCCATTTCCACTTTGCAGAGGATCTGATAAAGCATAATTTGGTACTAAGGGAATGCGCTGGTGATTTGAATGATAGGCAACATCTGACTAGAGTCATGATAGGTTGTCTTTCGAAATGGTGAAGGTGCCCTGCAGGTTTTTCCACCTCTTCTGGACGTTATTCCCGAAGCTAGATTGAATCTCGTAATATACCACTTGCGAAATAACGACATCATCGCCGCTTTCAATCTAATGAAGGATGTCGAGCCATCCACACCCCAGGTACCTGTCGTCTAGATCGGAATATTGTAACGTTGCTTATCCACCAGGATAGGAATACATCCTGAAAGGGATCGTCAATGCGGCACTCGGCCAAGAACAAGAATCTCGAGAGCATCTCAAAATTGCACAGCAATACTTTCAACTGGTGGGAGGATCGGCGAGCGAGTGTGACACAATACCCGGGAGGCAGTGCATGGCTTCTTGCTTCTTTTTGCTGAAGCAGTTTGAGGATGTTTTGATATATTTGAATTCCATCAAGGTATTTGTTCACGGTAGTTTTCATTGTAACTGCATTCTGTAGTAACACTGAAAGGATAGGGATACTTTTACAATGACGATACCTTTAATTACAACTATGCACAAGCCAAAGTGGCAACTGGAGCGTACGAGGAAGCTGAAGAGATACTGTTGACAATACAAAATGAGAAGTGCAAAAATGACTATGCATATTTGAGCCATTTAGCGCGATGCTGTGAGTGGACAGTTCGATTGGACGCAACAGGGTATAGATAATGTATCTAACGTTGTTCTTACCATACAGATGTCATGAACAAGAAACCTCGACTTGCCTGGGAACTATACCTCAAAATGGAGACTTCAAGTGAATCCTTCAGTCTACTTCAACTCATAGCCAACGATTGCTACAAGGTAATAGTCTTTACATTGCCTACTTTCAACCTCTTTCATCTCCTTACCCGATTGCACCAAAGATGACCCAATATTACTACTCAGCGAAAGCATTCGACGTATTAGAACGCCTCGACCCCAACCCGGAATATTGGGATGGAAAACGAGGCGCTTGCATAGGCGTATTCAAGCAAGTAGTGCAAGGGGAAGAACCAAAAGAGTTGCTACGGGATGTAGTTACAATGTTGAGAAATACGGCCAATCCGCAGGTGGAATATATCATTAGGATTGTCAAGAAGGTACGCTTTCCGATTGTCCTTGTCGATGATTTTGTTTGCTGACACGTCGCCGTAGTATGCAAAAGATAATCGGATACCATTGTGAGCTGTGCAAGTTAGTACAATAGTGGAAAGTTGCATGTCCGTTCTTTGTATACACAATTTGGGTGTAACTGTTCAGTGTCGTGGCATTGTAAAAACGCAGACATCAAGCTATAACTTCTCTAGCAGTTAGCGTCCTTCTTACACATCCTCCTTACACAGAGTTTGGACTGCTAGTGTATTGTATCATCGAAATCATGCAACAGCGAATAGATGGAATGATGGAAGGTGGACAGGAAGAAATCACACTCTTCAAATGCACTACCAGACACGTCTGTGGCTTGGCACTTGTGGCTTTGGCCAGCATGAATGGGACTCTCCACAAACCAGCTCGACTATTGGAGATCAGGCAGCGATTGCATTCTCCTTCTAACAAAACCCCTTTGACCGTACCAACAAAGCCTAATATCAAGATTGAGCAACCAGTGAACGGGAATCCATTTCAAAATGACGTCCACCTATGAAGACATTTTCGGAGGGTCTGAGAGTGAGCTCGATGAGCTGGAGGACGTTCTATCCGATGACGAGGAGCGACAAGCGTCGGCGAACGAAAGTGCCGATGAATACGAATCCCCTGTAAAACTCCCATCCTTTAAAAAGAAAGACAGTGCACAAGTTGAACTTCCCGAAGAGTTGAAACGACGAGCACCCAAAAAACGGAAAACACCATCCAAACGGGGCCGTGGAACTGTGGAAAGACAGCCACATGATTCGGAAGAAGAGGCACCGCGAGAGCGTTCGCTGAGTCCGGATGCTTTGAAGCGATTAGAAGCGTCAATGGATGTTGAGGAAGCATTGAAGAAGACGAGGACCAAACGACCAAAGCAAGATTTACCTGATGAGGCGGAAATGGATGAGCGGATGGTCAAATTGCTCACAGACATGAAGAGAGCGGCACAACAGGACGGAGAGTTGAATAAAAGTAATCACCCTGCTATCGAAAAGCTGAAAATGCTGCCAAGAGTCATGAACCTGCTGCAAAGGGAGCAGTTGTATGAGCAATTTTTGGAGAACAACGTTTTGGAGGGCATGAAACTCTGGTACGTGGGATTGGAGGCTACTGGTCGTTATCTGAGAAACGAGTCATGCTCAACCACTGGTTCGCAGGCTGGAACCATTACCCGACGCCTCACTACCGAGTCTTGACATTCAAAGAAACATTTTCGAAACTTTGACCAGAGTATGTCGAATATGTAGTCATCGCGCCGACTTGGGATCTATGGCCTAAACAATTTCCATGATGCTGGTCATTGATAGATGCCAATTAGAACATCGCATCTCCGTGACAGCCTGATCGGTCGCATTGTAAATTTCTATTCAAAATGCGAACGGGTTCCGCCAGAAATAAAGAAGACTGCCGCACAGCTAGTTGGTAGGTGGAATGTATAGTTACGATGGCATGTGCCCCTTGCTCAACTCAATCGTCCTTAATAGACAAATGGATGCGCCCCATCCTGCACCGCAGCGCCAGCTACCGTGACCACAAAATTGTGGTAGCATCAGTCGACCCTACCGAGCGACCCATTAAGAGATCGGCGCGACCCTCTATTGCCAAGCCAGGCGGCAAGGATGAGGATAGCTCAATGCGCGCCCGGATCCCACAACGGGTCGCACCCGCCTTTACTGTCATGCCAGCGTCGAATGTTGTTGTGTCAGGGTTATCCTCAGAAAGCAGAAATAAACAGGTGGGTAGCCTTAATGCAATTTAGACACAATAGTATCCGTTCAGATACTCACGTGGTTTGCAGATGTTGCAAAACGACAAATATAGGCGTATGCAACAGCGAATGAAATTGATGAAGAGTGCGGGAAAAGTCAAAGGGCGATGATACTATTTGATAAACTTTGTCCATCGTTGTGGCGTCTTTGCACCTTTGTGCGTTTGGGGGTTACGAGTAGAAGCTTGATAACTACCTTGCGTTGTTTCCCTATTTAATTAAAAAACGTGGGTGTGCAATCTTCTAGAGTGCTGTCACGTGAACATGAAGTAATCGTCGGAGTTTGGAATGCACACCGTCTAGGAACCCCATGGGACCTGTGACAGGTTGTGTAGTATTTTCAAACGTATCTTGATTACTTCTGCGAATCTTTTGCAGTGCGGCAAGTGGGTTCAGATCACTTCAAGGATATTTCTCCGCAATCAAGAAGATCTGGACCTTATTTTGCAAGTTCCACAGTCCTGTTGCTCTTGGCGGTAAGCCGTTGCCGTACAATCGACTTGGTACGATCAAACCCCACAGTATCCCCATAGTCTCCCGAAGTTTATGTGGCTGAAAAATCCTCCGAATCGGCGAGCCATGTCATGCGATGTCATGTAGCTCCGGTTACTATTTTCACTTGCACCCTCGTTCGTATCCTTCTATCTAAACTGGCGCTCAAAATAGTAACTTCCGGATATGTGTTGTACGCAGGTCATGGATGTTTACCAAGCAAATAATGCGTTATTCGGAGGAAGAAACAATCCAAGGAAAGGCGGATCTGGTGTTAAAAGTTGGAACCTGGATACGGCCGAGGACCAATACTTATTTTTAGAATCCAAACAACTTCCAACTTGGCCAATTTTTGGTAATTTCGGCATATGGTTAGATATCGGCAATATTGCAGTTCTTGAGGGAGCCTGGGTCATATCTCCTCGTGTGTTGACGAGAGCTCCCAAATAAGTTCCAAGTTGAACAAAAACAAGCGACATACCCCCGCATTATTCCCCGCATTATTCCCCATTTATATTCTGGTTGGTCGGCACGCTGCTTGCAAATCTTCGAAGGGAAACACACGAAAACATGGGCTACAGAAAGACCAAAAAGCTAAAGGCTAATCCTGCCCACCTGTTCTTGCAAGCTCCATCAATGCACGGGCAAGGCGGGAGCGTGGATGATGATCCAGCTCGTAGTATTGATTCACCGCTGGATGCAACGATTGTGGAAACCGAATACCCTACAGAGGAGGAGCGGGCTTTTGAACATGGGCACGGCCAATTTGGACATGGAGCGGATTCTGGGTTCATGCATAGACAGTTTGCGTCGTCATCGACATATCCCCTACCTCCGTACGGAGGACCGTTTTACTTTCACGGGCCTACTCCGCCGGCAATGCCTTATACGAGCTACTGGGAGCCAGGTGTGCCTGTTATTGGACCAGGAGCAGCATACGGTCAAGATCACCTCCCACCTACCATCCAGGTCTCCCTCACGAGTCCGATATCCCGATCCGCGAGCGATCCGAGCGTTTCGGACGGCTCTCGCAAAGGATCGCTAGCCATTACCACTGATATGTTTTCCTCGCTGGCCGTGGACATCAAGGACCGTCCGGCGTCACATGCCACTTTAGGACGACCTTCTCGGCGTGGTTCGTTTGGACACTCCGCAGGGCATCCGGTACACGTGCCGGGAAGGTTGTCGTATTACACCCCTAAACAGCCCAATTTCTCACCTCAAGAACATGTGGATGAGTCTGGAGATGCGGGGTGGTGTTATGTTCCGCAGGGCTATTATCCAGTACTAGTCCCTGCGCATGTACCGGCGAACGCAGAGGTGTTGACTGGTTTGCAACAAATGGGAGGCATCTTACCGAGACTGTCGTCCCGACCTTATGATACCAGCTTTCAGGTAGAGTACATAATTGTCCCTGCTCAGTGGGCTTGACTCACTAATGATTGTATAGACCCCTGCTTCCTCAACCCAACCTGAGATGTCCAATGTGAAAAGCTACAACCTTCAAAAACCAAAGAAAGCCCCGCGACCCGCCAATTCGTTCATAATATACCGAAGGGAAAAGCAAGACGAAGTAATGCGGGCCAACGAAGGAATCACCAACAACGAGGTAGAGTACTGTGCCTCTTTGATATCCACGCTTCCAGCATTATTAAACCCTTGTCAAACAGGCTTCCCGCCTCATTGGCCAAATGTGGGCCAACGAACCGGCCGAAGTCAAAGAAATCTACAAACGCAAAGCCGAAGATGCCAAACGCCTACACAACATTACCTTCCCTGACTACAAATACGCCCCACGCAAACCCTCAAAAACGCGAAAAGTCGAGACAACCACCAACAAGAAGCGAAGTTTTTCGGAAGGTATGGATGAACCCTCTGGAAGTTTTAGTACCACTCAAGGGAGTACGGGGAGTTTGGTCGATAGTTCTACACCTGCTTCTCCAATGTTGAGCCGCGACGAGGAATCCAATACAGTACGGCACCCAAAAACATGGGTCGCGCACAACCCGTCTCACCCCAAATGGACACCTATACCAATCTTCCACATGGGCCCCTCCCCCTCGCAACCCGATATCCCCCAACATACCTACGTCCCCTGGCAAGCCCCCGAGAACCCACACCTAACGCCACCCATCTACGAATACCCTTCCCAGACCTCATTGCATTCGACACAGGATTTGTCGTTTGGGAACGAGCAAAGATCGAATTCGGCACCGCCGGGACAGGCTCAAATGTTTGGGCAGCAGGTGCAGGGGAGCGTAGAGGAGCCGGCGGCTTCGACGTCCGCGCCGGTGTGGCTGCATCCCGCTCAATGAGACGGATTTATACCGTTTAATCTCTTCTAGTTGGTTTCCTGTAAAGCTTGAATGTTTTGGACGATTTTAGTTCTTTTCACGGAGATGTAGATCGTTGCGTTTTCGTTTTTTCTTTTTTTGGTTCCACCTCTTAATATTCCGCAAAAACTATTGTAATATAGAGTCCTATACGTTTACCACGTTTATTTTGGCTGCATGCTTGCCTCAGCTACTTCCGGATGAAATGGTGATGCACAATGTGCTGTCGTTCTGCTTACTCTTGTATTGTTTCCAACCTCGTCGATCGGAGCCGCTTATGTCAGCGAAGCGGCATTTATGCGGGCTGTTACCATGGCATTCTAACTCGCCCATTCCACCGCCAAGCACAATACTGTGGCCGTATCAGCAACAACCAGAAACACATGCGATCACCACGTATCCCCGTAACCTCGTTCCGTCCCGTCCGCCCAACGGGGCTCTTTGTTCTCCGAGCACGGCCCCATTCTACTAGTATCCCATACCGCGTGCGTCGAGTCTCGCCGTCATGGATGGCAATGGGTGTTGGTGCTGGCGTGGGTGTTGGAATGTGCCTGCTGGGGTGGCCGGGTGTAGTGCTTGCAGAGAAACTTGAGCTTGACGATAACGTGGTGCTGGGTATGTACAATGTTCATATTTAAATTCCAGCCCTGACGCAAAAGAGTACAGAGCCCGCATCCAAGAAGCATGTGCCAAAAACCCTTGTCCTAACGTATGCCACACCCCCGAAACCCCACACACTCCATCTCCTCGGGCTCGGCATCCGACAGGTTCGTAACCGTACATTTTACACTGCGCATACATAGCTAATAGGGCGGAATAGGTGACTTTTTTAAACATCAATGTATATACGATCGGTTTTTACGTGGGCCGGGAAGCGCTGGACCGGGTTCGGATGGGTGAGGTTTGGAAAGGATTTGAAGGGAAGGCACTTGAGGGATTTGTTGAGAAACTTGTTGAGGGGGATGTGGCTGTGAGGATTGGTGAGTTGCTTTTTGAATAGGCCCAGCAAAGGAGCTACTCGCAGAATACGGAAATCGAAATTTACCTATCTTGCAGAACCTGTTCGAGACACGGACGGCCCACATCTTCGAAATGGCCTCATGCGCATGCTCACATCCCGTCTCACGACCTCCTCACTCAACGAACGCCAAAAACAAGAAATCCTAGCCCACATGGACAATTTCCGCGCCGCATTTCCTAGCGGACGCATACGCAAAGGCGAGGAATTTATTTTCGTCAAGACAAAAGAAGGGCTACGTGTTTTCTTTGAGGTACGTTACGGGAAATGGTTTATAATTGTGTATACGACTCACTGTTGTGTAGGGAACGGAATTGGTTTTGATTCCCTCCCCATGGATCGCCCAAATGTTTATGGAGGGATATTTGAGAGAAAAGAAGGCAATTTCACCAAAGGTATGTGTAGTGGATGTTCCGTTTACCACTGGGTGAGCTCATGTTTCGGTATAGTTGCGACAGAGTATTTCGCAAGGGTTGGAAGACCTTGTGACGGTGAAGGTTGCGAATTGACGTTATCCACATGTAGGGAAAGCATTTTGGAAGAGGAACGTTGTGAATATATTATACGCCTAATAATGGTTTGGAGGCGCATCAAAACCGCTATTGCCGATTGATACCCTGCTTGTGCGCGACAGATATCAAGCTTGTCACATCTGCAGACGACTTGTTCAACTGCCCTCTCAACCGCAGAGGGCGCATCAGGGCATGCATCGTAATCATTTCTCCGGTGTCCCGATTCCGGATGGTGTCCATTCCGTACAAGGCATTTCAACACGTTGTTTCCTCCCTGCATCAGCAACCCTGTCCGCTTTTGCCATCTCACACATTTTACTTCTTAAAGTTTCCCCTACCGTCCTACGATGCCCGCACACTGCCCTCCATAACAAACTTTTCAACAAAAGCACAGGCATCCCGAATTCGTAGCATACATCGTCCACATCCACGCCCTCGTTAACGGGATCCACCAAAACGCGTATCCACGCTTCCTGTTCGTTTTAGTCGACGCGCTATACATCCTTGGAGTGCCCAAGTGAAAAGGTGCGCTCCAATACTTGCGCACGGTGTACTTCCATTACGGGACACATGTGTTTCGTTTTTCGTCTTCGGTGGGGATCCAGGGGATGTAAGAGCAGGGTGTGTACAGAGTAGGTGGTGAGGGCGGTGCTTTGGGGAGGCTACGTAGACTGGGACGATCCCAGGTATCACACTGATTACGTTAAGCACCTGTTCAGAAACTCACATCATTCATATTCTTTTTATATTGTTTTTTACAGTTATTTTTGTGAATATGTTTCGTAAGTTATCTAAAAACCTATTTTTATCGAGTCGGCATCGTAGGAAACTATAAGGGTATCCAATGTCCATACATGGTCCAGCAACCTATCCCCACAATTACTTGGCACTATACCTCCTCCAAGTCCTCCACTCCCGATCCCTCTCCGCTGTAACAGCCAACCACATTGCAATTTTCTCCCACATGATTTCCGCATGGACGCCTCCCAAAATGTCCACATGCCCGTACGAGTAACCCGGCTCGATTGCGTAGTGACGCAGGTGGTTGGGTGGAGGTGGAGTCTTGAGGGTTTGGAGATTGGATGAAGAGTAGGATTTCGCAGGACGGGGCAGGGTATGATGCGTTGGAGTGGTAGTGGTAGGTGCGAATCGTACTGTTTTAGAAGGAGATTGGATATGCGCATGGCCGTCAGCGAGGGTCTCAAAGACTTGATCTACATTCTTACGAATCCCCTCGTATATTTCCCGTCGACGTTCCTTTGCAATTTCGTCCTCTTCGTAGCGAATCACATCTTTCCATTTGCTCCCGCTGCGCTGGTAGCCTGCCATAGTGTCTTTGACGCGTATCACGCCATCCGCGTTGGCATAGCAGAAAAAGAGGGGGAGATGCTCGAGAAGTTCAAACTTGGAGAGGTAAGGAGAGAGCTCGTTCCAGGTGGACCAGTGCGGGGTGGGCGGAGCCGGGTGTTGAATCGTTGTCGGTGAGGGGGGTATCGGTGGCGGGGTAAAGTGAACGCGCAGTTGGGATTTGGAGCGTTTTCTTGAGGGTGTGGCGGTTGACGCCGATGCAACGGGTGGCTCGGCGGCTTGGGAGATGTGCTGTAAATCTTCAGTGACGACATCTGTACGATGACTTGAGCTCGACATGACCCAATTATTGTCTATGAAGTGTACAGGGTGCATTAGCTCGCATCCCGCATAAGATCAACAGGTCACTTACAATATTCATGATGGATTGCCATCTGTGTGATACTCAAATATACTCCAATTGACGGACTTTCCACGGACGTGTCCATAAGACCCCACGGGTCCTCGACACTGTTGGGAACCCAAGGAGAGGGATAGACAGCATTCATGATGGCGTTTTCAATCCTTGATGGAACAAATTGGCGAAGAAATAGGACGGCATTAAGGGCAGAGCGAAGAGGTATAGGTTGGCGTTTTATGTGAGTTAGAAACTGGCGCATGTAGGTGAGGAGGTGGTGTTTGGAGGAAGGCGGTAGAGGCGCTTTGGGTATGATGAGGTCAGTGCTGGTGTTCGGAGAGGCATCTGCGATGAGGTTTGGGTCACTGTCCAGAGTGGGAGGCAGGTGATTGACGTCGTGGGCGGGAGGGCATCGCCCACTCGGCCTCGTGATTTCCTACAGCCGCCTGGATGAGCATCCTTATCACTCGTGCTCCAGTGAGGCTATTGACGTACCTTCGAGGCTGTCAGCTTTCCCGACCACCTGAAAAAGGTTGGCGCTAAGATGATCGCCTTGACGGGACTTGGACAAAAGGCTTTATAAAGCTCAATGATTTCGCTAAGTCCTGGGATGGTATAGTGGTATAGCCCTGCTAGATGAACGACTCCGGCAACGTCATTTGGGTTGAGTCCAGCAACAGCACAAGAGAGCGCTCCTCCCATACTGCAAAGGACAAGTTCATTAAAGGTTCACCCAGAGTGGCCACCGCTCCCTAACACACAGTGGGTGTTCTCACCTATGCCCGATCAAATACACTTTTTCGTAACTTCCGACCTTTTTGACGACCGATATCGCACTAGGTATGTCGACCTCGACGTATTCCTTCATGCTTGCTGGACGCGTACTGCCGAGTTTGAGGGATTCTGATGTGCCACGGAGGTCGATGGAAAAGACATCGAAAGAGCGTTTTGCGAGGAATTCTGAAAAGGAAGGCCCTGTTTTCCCTGGAAGGAGCGAAGAGGGTCACTGTTAGACCGAACTCTCTGCAGATGTGCCACCAGCAGGGACCATCGATGTGATGCATGCATGTTGGCATTAGCCATTAGCCTTCGCTAATAGAACAGTCACTATAGAACCTCCAACAGTTTCATACAGTTGCAAAGAATTGGCATCGCTAATGCTGTGTTCGAATACGTACCCAAACCACCACCGAGATGAAACATGTGTCTATTGGAAGCAAACCCTGGAATCAACAGGACAGCGCCTCGCGAGCCCTTTCCGTCCATCAAGACGCTCTGGAGACATCGTCTGTCCATAGGAAGATGACCAGAGCCATCCGAAAGCGGAACAGAGTACTCTGTGTAGAGCAGATGAAATGTCTTGCAAAGGGATAAGCGGGACTTGTGGGGAGAACGCGAGCGATGGATGAGAGACGAGGGATCTGTACCCTCCATTGCAAGATGATAATAGGTAAAAGAAGAAGAAAATAGACGGGAAAACGACGACGACAGTTTAAATACACGCGTGATCCCAATATAAAGGAGAACAAGAGTGATATCACTCAGCGAGACAAGACACATCATGTGATGGAACGAACACTTGTGCTCATTTCAATATGCATGTCAACACATGTTTATGGCATGCTACGAGCGATGCGCATATTATCATGCAATGACGTATGTTAACGGCGACGACGACGACGACAAGAGCCGTAAAGTGTGCCAAAAAGTTCAAAGGTGATGATTGTTTAACACTTAAGTCGCGTGTCCAAAGGTCGCGTGTCGTGTCTCCCCTTCCTGCATGCTGCGCTTTACCGATGAGCCCAACTTCCGCAGAGAAAGTAAATGTAAACAATGACTATCCAAAATCCTCGAATCTCCCCCAAAAGACGCTGGTAAATGCCTCCACTGAAAGCTACCTAATGAATATCCCTGACCCCCATCGATGATCCACAATACGTAACCCATGCAACTTCATACAGTCATAAATCATGCTATTTACCTTTACGCTAGGATAATGTCAATGGTTAATATTCGACGTCATTCTTGCGGTTTTAACCTCGCTGTAATAGAGTTATTCGCAACTGCCTTTTGAAAACGTTGGATACTCAGATCGACGGGCACCGTGAACCGGCGCAGTTAGTGCAAGTTACTTCAATTTGAGACCCTAGTAGGAACGCAAGCCAAGAAGCTAAGGGATAAGATTATTCACAATGTAGCCATTTATTTCCAACCATTTACGATACCTTTACATGTTATGAATGCGCCCAAAAAAGGTATCGCAGCCTTAATCGGAACTTACATCTGGGGCCTGTGAAGGTTCGCCAGACTACCATGCAAGTGCACAATCCACTGCTGGTAGTATAAGTATAGGTTCAAAAATAAGATAAATGGGTAAAGCAAGCGTCCGCTATCGTCGTATTTGTCACTGTCATCTCGGCACTACCATTCATTATTTATACCAAAGTACATAAATGTGACGACAAGGAAGAAAAAAAACAAGAGTTCAACGGGCTGGGCGTTGGAGGTTTGGGGACATGACTCATACGAGCTGGATGGTCAAACGCGCGTTTTGCTGGCCTTTGGGGGCTCGTAGTTCAACCACAAAAAGCGCAACTAGATACTGGCAATTTAGAGGGCGTGCACTGCGAGCTGGCTCAAAAAGTTAGTGAAATGGGGAGATATTCGTAGATCGAACGCTCGTTTGTACATATCCTGGCACTCTTCACCTGCATATTACCCTCGTTGCCATCATGTCCTTACCATTCACAACCACCCGAATGGGATCCATACCATTATCCCCAACGCACACCACAAGTCCCTCCGCACACTACGCAACCCTCTCTGTCTCAGAAACGCTTCAATCTCTCGGCACGCACCTGGAGACAGGTCTGTCATCGTCGGAGGCATCCTACCAGCGGTCTCGCGTCGGTGCCAATGACCTGACTGTGGAAGAGAGTGAGGGACTTGCGAGCAAGTTTATCGAGCAGTTTAAGAATCCATTGATTTGTCTGTTGCTGGGATCTGCTGGGGTCTCGGTATTGGTTGGGGAGATTGATGATGCTGTGAGCATAACGCTGGCGATTATTATCGTCGTGGCAGGTGAGTTGAACCGAGCAATGAAGAGACGGAGCACAGTACTCGGCGGACTGAGTGGGAATGGCCATGCACAACGTGCGCAGAGTGCGAGGGTCATTGCGCCCCGGATGAGTCAAAGTGTCTGATACATGATTGCTAACACCTCTCAACACAGTGGCATTTGTACAGGAATACCGCTCAGAAAAATCCCTTCAAGCACTCAACAAACTTGTTCCCCATTATTGCCATGTAATCAGGTACCGTACTCCACTCTCGTCACATACTGTTCTGTCGCGGTCCCGCAATCTCATGGGTAGCACGTCCCTTTCAGAGACAGTCAACTCGTCACCCTTCTCGCCAGCGAGCTTGTTCCCGGCGACATTATCAAATTCTCCACGGGAGACCGTATCCCCGCCGACAGTCGTCTCGCCACAGCGCACGACCTTCAAATTGACGAGTCGAGTTTGACGGGGGAGAATGAACCCTGTCGGAAGCATACGGATGTGATCGAGGGGAGGAGTGAGGATTTGCCTTTGGCCGAAAGGAGGAATGTGGCATTCATGGGGACGTTGGTGAGGAATGGTCACGGATTGGGCATTGTAGTTGGGACAGGGAAACACACAGAGTTCGGGATGGTTTTTACGATGATGAAGGAGGTGCGGTATCCTTTTTTCTTGGGAAATGGACTGTATCGACTTATGCACTTTAAAGGTCGAAGTCCGCAAGACACCGCTTCAACTCAAAATGGATCACCTGGGAAAACAACTCTCTGCCTTTTCTTTTATTATTATCGGCATAATTACCTTAATTGGGATCCTCCAGGGGCGGCATTGGTTGGAGATGTTTACGATCGGAGGTACGCGGACGTGTATCTTCTCCAAACACTCACCAGTGATGTGTCTAAAATAATGTGTTCCAGTTAGTCTGGCTGTAGCGGCTATACCAGAGGGACTGCCGATTGTGGTAACCGTTACATTGGCGCTCGGGGTCCTGCGCATGGCAGGACGACATGCCATTGTCAAAAAGTTGCCGGCAGTAGAGGCTTTGGGTTCTGTGAATGTGATTTGCGCGGACAAGACGGGTGGGGTTTTTTGTAGTGTAACCGGTTTGCGTATGAATGTTGTTGATCATCTTATGCAAAACAGGTACACTGACCATGAACAAAATGACTATTACAAAATTGTACACGCTTGCGCAGCAAACTATCATTGACATTGATGACCCCGCCAATGCTTCCATGCTGAGCCTTCCCGCTCCGACGATGCTCTTCCGAATAGGTAAGATTTTCTTTCTCCACTACGCTGTGCTCTATGCTGCAAAATAGATATTCACGTCTTCAAATGATAGGCATGTTGTGCAATAACGCCCACATGGAGGAAGGACAGGCTGTAGGGCAACCGACAGAGATTGCGTTTTTAGAGGCGGCAGGCAGGATGGGTGTGACTGATGAGCGGAAGGTATGTCGGCAAACTGCTAGCGCTCCTATATGTCTTCCTAACAGTCCTGATGAGAGCAGGCTCACGTCAAAATCTCTGAAACACCCTTTAACGCCGAGCGCAAATGGATGGCCATTGAATCCCGCCCGGTCCATTCCACATCTTCACTGCTCTATGTCAAAGGCGCTATGGAGCCTATTCTCGAGCAATGCAAGCGGTACTATGTAGGGCCCAACGACGAACGCCCTTTGGATGCGGGTGCACGGAATCTGATTGAAGCTGTTGCGAAGGGTGTCGCGAATGCGGGGTTGAGGCTATTGTTTCTGGCTGTGGGACCGAGCTTGGGGGATTTGTGTCTGGTGGGCTTTGTGGCCATGTATGATCCTCCGAGACCTGGTGTACCGGCGGCGATTGATACTTTGGTGAGAGGCGGCGTCAAGATTGTGATGATCACGGGAGATTCAGGTACGAGGCTCCTTCTCTCATCCACTCCAATAATGTCAAAATTAAAATGGTGGTTGCAGAGGGTACGGCATCTTCCATTGCCTCTCACCTTGGCATCCACGTCCCGCCTCGTGGTCTTATGTCCGGGCCGGACCTCGACGCCCTCTCCGAAAGGGAATTAGATGAACAGGTAGAGCGTGTTACCGTGTTTTATCGGACTACGCCGAGGCACAAGATGGTGATTGTGAGGGCCCTACAAGCCAAGGGACTTGTTGTGGCCATGACTGGAGATGGAGGTTCGTTCAACTGTGGCCCTTTCCTTTCAATGTATCGTGTCTGATCCGTTTGCAATTGCAGTAAATGATGCGCCTGCCCTACGATTATCGGTATGTTGTGATCTTGCGATGAAAGATGTGAAGTATTCTTCTAATGACGTTTCTGGCGTGACAGGATATCGGTATATCTATGGGAAAGAGTGGAACGGACGTGGCAAAGGAGGCTGCAGATATGATTCTTGTTAATGATGATTTCGGTGAGGACGGATTTATTAGTTTGGTTGTCTGTGCTTGGGAGTACTAACATTTTTGGACGTTTACCAGCGACGGTCTTGTATGCCATCGAGGAAGGTGTGTATCCAGCTCTGATCTATTTCGGGAATCTAGTATTAACAAGGGGACATACCAGGCAAATCCATCTTTTACAACATTCAAAACTTTCTGCGCTTCCAGCTGTCCACCAGCATCGCCGCCTTGACACTGATTGCCGTCGCAACTTTCTTAGGGCTCCCCAACCCCCTCAATGCCATGCAAATCCTCTGGATCAGTAGGTGACCCGTTCTTCTCTCTTTCCCTCCTTCTTCTTACTTATACACTCCAGATATTATATGCGACGGACCCGTAGCGCAGTCCCTCGGCGTCGAATCCGTCGATCCAGATGTGATGAAACGACCCCCGCGGGACAAGAATGAGCCAATTATCACGAGGGCTTTTGTGAGCCGGGTACTTATGTCCGCCTTTGTGGTGGTTGTTGGTACCATAGGGATTTATTCTTTGGAGTTGGGGAGAGGGTTTGTGGATGAGGATGAGGCTGGGCGGAGAGGGTCCACAATGGTATTTTTTCGATTGATGCTTGTGGTTGGGGGACACGAGTGCTAATCTTCATCATACTAGACATTTACTGTCTTTGTCTTCTTTTCTCTCTTCAACGCCGTCACCTGCCGTTCCCAGACCCGTTCCATCCTCTTCTCTCTTGGACTCTTCACCAACCGCATGTTTAATTTCGCTGCCCTCGCCTGCATCCTCTTTCAACTCGCGGTCGTGCACTGGAGTGTACTTCAAGCGATATTTCAGACAGTAGATTTGACGTTTGGTGACTGGATTGTAGTGTTGGGTGTTGGGTCTTTGGTAGTGGGCGTGGATGAGGTTATAAAGAGATGGAAGGGACGATGGGAACGGGTTAGGGAGGGTATCAAAGGGGAAGAAAGTGTGTGATGGTTTTTTGGATTTTTTATATTATTACTAATTGCTGCGTTTATACGCCTCTTTCGAAGATTTGACATGCGTCCATGAAGGCTTGATGGAAGGTGCTCGCCAGATAATAGAATGGGGCCTCCACGTCTGTATTTGTTGCCTGAAAGTGCTCTTAGCTTTGTCTGCTCATATTTCGGTCCAATACGGCCCACTTACTGCAGAACACTCAAAGTACCCCAGCCCAAACCTCGAGGCCAACTCCTCCCCTTGCGCCGTGCTTACGACCCGACGAGAAGTTTGATCCGTTTTATTTGCAACGAGCACACCTACTAGAATCAGTTTTTCGTTCATCAATTCATGTAAGCTATACCGGCACTCACCTTGCGCTCCTCTTGATACTATTTCCATCCACTTCCCCACATCCTTGAAACTGTCTGCGTTTGTCACATCATATACGATCATATATGACGTGGCACCTTCGGTCTAGAACAACATTGAGAACCGATTCATTTCATATTGCATCAAGTTCGTACGTACGTATTTGACCCAATCTTGTGCAAACAGATCTGAGCATCCTATATCGTGAATGTAAAGATCGACGGTAAATTGTGTATCGGGGATGGTGATAGGTTTGAGGCTTGTGTCGCAGTGGAGAGTCTGTGCCTAAAGTTGGTACTTATCGGAAACGCATTCGAGGAAAGGAAACTTACCATGGCGTATGTTTTAGCGTACTGGGTTCCATCGCTGTGGAAGAGTTGTGTCAGAGCGGTCTTGCCCGTTGTGGGTGAGCCTGTTTGCAAATAATATTTAACAAATTCGTGCCTGGAAGACGAGACGCTAAGAACGCACCTAGTACGACGCACTTGTTTCTCAAAATGATTTTTCCAAAAGTCATGCCTGCGAATGCCCTTCTCCTTCCATCGGTCGTGGTGGAAAAAGACCATCGCGGGGACGCGTCCGCTTACGCAATCTTACACGTGACTTCACCAATAAGGTTAGAGGCGGAAACTTCGGTTGTTTTTGAGCGCAGCAAACGCTTGCTGGTGTTTGTCGACGTGGCAAACACGCATCGGGGCAGTTTTTGATTTTTTGATTTCATTTTGCGGTAATCGCGTACCTACCCAGACCATGCGCGCCCTCCAATTCACGACACTCCTCACCCTCCTCGCATCCGCGTCGGCATTCTATCTCCCAGGAGTAGCACCCAAAGACTACCGCAAGGAAGCGCCAGTGGAATTGGCTGTGAACGTCCTTACCTCTGCCGACACACTCCTGCCGTACGACTATTATTATGAGAAATTTCATCATGTAAAGCCAGAGACCGAGGAGAATAAGCGGGAGAGTTTGGGGAGTATATTGTTTGGGGATCGGTTGCATAACTCTGCGTTCAAGGTGTGTGACGGTAAATGGTAAAGAGTAGAAAGGCTATTGATCTCGTCTTTTTCTTCATAGTTGAAAATGTTGATCAATGAGACATGTCAACTGTTGGGTGAAGTGACCGTCCCGGCCGCTGATGCAAAGTTTATTAACCTCAGGTACTTGGAACTTTCTGATTTGTTTACTATGCATCTCATCTAATACGCCGCGCCCTGTAGAATAAAAGAACAGTACCAGCACAACTGGTACGTGGACGGTCTCCCCGCTGCATCTCTTGTCACATACTCCGACGACGACTCGGACGAAGACAAGTACTACAGCATTGGGTTTGATATGGGGCAATACGACCATGATGCGGTAGGTTTCACTGTAACAAGACGAAACCTACGCAGTTTTAATAATTCGGTTGTGCAGGCAAACCCCACAATGTACTTGAACAATCATTATGACATCCATATCAGATATCATTCGGATGAAAAGAATGACTTGTATCGAGTTGTTGGGATTCTTGTGTGGCCTTACAGGTAGTTTCCTTTGTTATGTGCCCCTGGTTACGGGAGCTAATGTTTTATTAGTGTCAAGAGCTGGCCTGATAAGAGCGATTGTATACCTGACCCAAAGCAAATTCCAACGATGCAGTTGAGCGAGACGGCGGAGACAAAGGTTCGGTACACGTATAATGTGTTTTGGGAGGTAGGTTTTGTATATTAGCTGGATGCACTTTACAGACGCCAGTTCTGAGTTTTCTAAATTGTAGTGGTCGTCTGTATCATGGGGCACGCGGTGGGACCACTACCTGTACACCCTCGACCCTCAGATTCACTGGTTCAGGTAAACGCCAGCTTGCTCACATTAGCACCATTCCCATGCTAACACACTCCCCAGCATCGTCAACTCGATCGTCATTGTATTTATGCTCACGGGGATGATTGGTATGATCCTCCTCCGGGCGCTCCACAAGGATATTGCGCGGTACAACACGTTTGGAGACGAAGATGGGGGCCAGGAAGACTTTGGATGGAAGCTTGTCCATGCAGATGTGTTTAGGCCTCCTACCCACCGTATGCTCTTGTCGGTTTTGTTGGGTAATGGAGCACAATTGCTCTGTATGACCGGAATTACCCTTGGTATGAGTCTGTTTTATCTTTGAGATTGACTCTTAGTTACGACACGAAACTAACCTAAACCTCTATTTTTATAGTATTCGCCGTTCTTGGTTTCTTGTCACCTTCTTCTCGCGGATCCTTGTCGACCGTAGCCCTCATCTTTTATGTCTGCTTTGCTTCCGTGGCTGGATACGTTTCTGCGAGGGTGTACAAGATGCTTCAAGGAGAGTACTGGAGGCGAAATGTCGTCATGACAGCTACTCTTGTTCCAGGGTACGTTTATCTTCGCTTCCGGACAATTCGCAATCTGACACATTTGATTTAGGGTGGTTTTTTTGATTTCATC